>NW_019943426.1:58978-67695 GCF_002910315.2 Salvelinus sp. IW2-2015 | reverse complement strand
TAGAAGAATACGCACCAAGACAGCACCAGCACTAGATAGGAGTACAGTACAGTAAAGAATACAGACAGACACAATACAGTACAGCACAACAGTACAGTACAGTACAGTACAGCACAGCACAGCACAGCACAGTACAGTACAGTACAGTACAAGAACATACAGTACAGCACAGCACAATATCATACAGTACAGACACAGTACAGTACAGTACAGTACAAGCACAGCACAGCACAGCACAATACAGTACAGTACAGCACATACAGTACAGCACGTACAGAACAATACAGTACAGTACAGTGCAGCACAATACAGTACAGTACAGTCACAGCACAGCACAGCCACAATACAGTACAGTACCAGTACAGCTACAGCACAGGCACAGCACAATTACAGTACAGTACAGAACAGTACAGTAACAGTACAGTACAGCACAGCACATCACAGTACAGTACAGTACAGGCACAGTACAGTACAGTACAGTACAGCACAGATACAAAGCACAATACAGTACAGTACAGACAGTACAGTACAGCACAATACAGTACAGCACAGTACAGTACAGTACAGCACAGTACAGTACAGTACCAGTACAGTTACAGCACATACAGTACAGTACAGTACAGCACAGTACAGTACAGCACAATACAGTACAGTACAGACAGCACAGTAACAGCAAATACAGTACAGAACAGTACAGCACCAATACAGTACAGTACAGCACAGCACACATACAGACACGTCTACAGCACAGTACAGCTACAAGCACAATACAGTACAGTCAGCACAGCACAGTACAGCACAGTAAGTTACAGCACAGTACAGTACAGCACAGTACAGTACAGTACAGCACAGTACAGACAAACGTAGAGTACAGCAACAGTACAGTACAGCACAATACAGTACAGTACAGTACAGCACAGTACAGTACAGCACATACAGTACAGTACAGTACAGCCAACAGTACAGCACAGTACAAGCACATACAGTACAGCACAGCACATACAGTACAGTACAGCACAGTACAGCCACAGTACAGTACAGCACAGTAAACAGCACAGTACAGCACAGTACAGCACAGTACAGTACAGTACAGCACACAGTACAGGCACAATACAGTACAGCACAGTACAGCACAGTACAGCACAGTACAGTACAGTACAGCACAATACAGCACAGTACAGCACAGCACAGTACAGCACAATACAGTACAGTACAGTACAGTACAGCACAGCACAGTAGAGTACAGTACAGTACAGTACAACACAGTACAGCACAGTACAGTACAGCACAGTACAGTACAGTACAGTACAGACAGTACAGTACAGTACAGTTACAGTACAGTCTGCACCAACTGGGTCTCTCAACCCTGATGACTCAGACACCTAGACCTTAGTGACGCTGTAAACTGATACCATCATTTCATACAATACTGTATGATTTAAAGTTGCAATATGTCACTTTTTTGGCAGAGCAATTTCCTCAAATAGTCCTTTCAGATCTAGGCTAGTATATATCGGTGGCTAGAATCCACTTCAGAATCTTGAGACGTGTTTGTTTCCATCACTGGGGATGTAAACAGTGAGGTGTCTGGTTCTACACTGAGGCAATTACTCCAATATGCTCCATTTGACAACTTTACCATTGAACTGGTTCACCTCGGGCTGAGAGTTAAATCCTGTGTGTGTGCGTGTGTTTGCATGTCCTTGTGTCTCTGTGCATGCTTGCATGTGTCTGCGAGTGTGTTTATATGAGATTATGATTTTAACCTCACAGGCTCAATAAAGTAGTTTAGGAAACAGGAAGTACTCTTGAGCCACCTCAGAGCCGTTTCTCTCCCTGAGTCACGCTGTCAGCAAGCCTCTGCCAGAAGGTGTTTTGGCAACTGTGGTTATAGTTAAAAGGCTTGGCTGGCTCTAAAACTTCTTACGTATTCTAATTTCCTGGCATCAAAAGCCTCTATCTTCAGAGAACTTCCATTCCTTTCCTTCATGCAAGCCTAAATTATTGAAGGAGCAGAGATACATTTTTTCTTCAGTTTAGGCTACAAAACCATTTCCAATATTCATAATTTCCCAAATAGCAATGGAATTCACAATTGACTCACCAGTAACTGTAAATGCTTGCTTATTCTAGTTTAATACGATCCATGTGTTTCACGTTAAACGCTTATAAACCTCTTGAAGATGGCAGAAAGAGGGAGGGGGGGGCGAAGCAAAGGACAGACTTAATAAGAGGGATGTAAAAAATATATACACACTATATACACAGAGAGAAGAAAGAAAGAGGGAGATATTAAATGCGAATCATAAAATGAAGGTATTGATCTCTGTTCGTCATTGTTGGTGCTATTTAAAACCTCCTCACTGATTGTGACCCTGGCCAAAATGATTTTCCATTTGGATGTGAACATTGTTAGAGCGCTAGTTAGTCATGGCTTTCAGAGCATGTTAATACTGGCAATGATTGGAACAAAAACAACTGAAGACCTGTAGCAGACTGGTACACCTTTATCAAAGGTCATTCCATTACATTGACTTCCCTGACGGTGGAAAAATGTGTTGATGCACATTGATGTCAACTAATGAAAATTGACCAGCTGCGTCAAACGAAGTTGCAAATAAATGGGAGGAGATTTTCAATGTACCGACTCCATGGCACATGGTTTATGAACTGGTACAAAAAAACAACACTTGATTCAACGCTTAGAGTTTTTCGATATAAATTATTATACAAAATTCTTGCCACCAACAGAATGTCAAATATATATATGGGGCGTACAACAATCTCAGCTCTGTAGGTTTTGCTGCAAAGTGACAGAATCACTAGATCCTTTATTCTGTCGTTGCCCTTATTTAGCCTGTTTCAGGAATGGTTAAAAAATCACATCATTCACTTAAAATGAACCTTAGAAATAGCAGTGTTGAGCGATTTGGAAAGCCATAGGCAGTCAACAAATAATATAATACTCGTAGCAAAGGTTTTCATCTTTGGCTCACAATCTGTGGATACTATATGATTTGAAAGGTTAAAAAAAGTATGTAAAACATCACAGCACAATTTAAAAAATATATGGCACATGAAAACCAAATGAGGGTGGTCTATGGTGATAGGTGGGATGGGCTGAGAGTGGCTGAGGGGTGGGATTAAAGAGCTAAGGTCTATGGTGATAGGTGGAATGAGAGGAGAGTGGCTGAGGGGTGGGATTAAAGAGCTTATGTTCAGTAATGTATTATTGTTATGTGACTGATGTATATACAAGTACCATGTATGTAAATGTGGCAGAAAAGCTGTAAAAAAAAACTAAAAAGATATGTGTCCTCTGAAGAGGGGGTTGGTGGATGGGTTTAAAAAAAAAAATATTATAATACAAAATACATTTCAAAAATACTCAGTAACCCCTAAACCACCCAGGATTCTCCTCTGAACCCAACTGTACGATGTATTACCTAAAAAGGAAATAATCTGGCTGTGATATTCAAAACAGATGTATTAATGATTTATAATACAGGCTTAGTTATTCTGATTGACTAATGAATTATAATACAGGCTTAGTTATTCTGATTGACTAATGAATTATAATACAGGCTTAGGGTGACAAACTGACCAAGTCAAACATCTTTCAGATCAAGATCACTCAATCTTAGCTGCCATCTTGAACATGTTTCCTTAATGATCACAGTCTCTGTACTCAAACCATATGATCTCTGTACTCAAACCATATGACCCTGTCCACCCTGCTATGACCTCACACATCTCATTAGCTCAGGTTTTGTTTTGGTTGTTAGTTTCCTGTCAAGGCACTGCAATGGATTGTGACAGGCAGCAACTCCTAGAGTTGTGTTATGAGGAAGTGTGTCATGTGTCTGTTTCTGATGATTCGTCGTGTTTTCATGTCGTGCCATCACTGCAATATTCTCCTGGGGTGCGTCTCAAATGGAATCCTATTCCCTATATACTGTAGTATCGATGGGGAGGGGGAAATCTATACGGTTAAAGGTTGGGATTTCCTTTTTGACGATATATCGTATCGTTTTGACCAAAACTCCTTTATTTGTCTTTTATAGCTTGTTCTGCATCTTCTTTTTAAATAGGAGGCAATTTGTTTAAGGCACTTTATTTCCGTGACTGATCAACACTGGTTTTCTCATGGCTCTCTATTGTCCCTCTGCAGCAGACACATGGTGAGCAATATGTTTGGAACACAGAATCGCAATAAAATCACTATCAAATCGCAATACATATATAATCGTGAGAATCGCAGTACATATCGTATCGTGAGGTCCCTGGCAATTCCCAGCCATACTACAGAGTGCACTACTTTTGACCAGAACCCTATGGGCCCTAGTACACTATATAGGGAATAGTGACCTGTACACCACTGTGAACACAACAGTGGGGGTAGTAGTGTTAGTATAGGCCACAGCAGGGTACAGGGTAGTGTGGTGTTAGTGAAGGCCACAGCAGGGTACAGGGTAGTGTGGTGTTAGTGAAGGCCACAGCAGGGTACAGGTAGTGGTTTATGAAGGCCCACAGCAGGCTACGGGTAAGTGGTGTTAGTAAGGCACAGCGGTACAGGGTAGTGGTTGTGTAGTGGAAGTACCAATGCTAGGGTACAGGGTAAGTGGTATTAGGTGAAGCTCTATCAGCAACGGCTAAGAGCCTGTGTGGTTTAGTAAGGCCACAGGGTTAACAGGGTAGTGTGTGTTAGTAAAGCCACAGCAGGTACAGGGTAGTGTGTGTTATGTAGGCCACAGCAGGTACAGGTAGTGTGTACGTTGAAGGCCACAGCAGGGTACAGGGTAGTGTGGTGTTATGAAGGCCACAGCAGGGTACAGTAGTGTGGTTTAGTATAGCCACAGCAGGGTACAGGGTAGGTGTTAGTATAGGCCACAGCAGGGCAGGGTAGTGGTGTAGTATAGGCCACAGCAGGGTACAGGGTAGTGTGGTATTAGTTAGGCCAAGCAGGGTACAGGGTAGTGTGTGTGTTAGTATAGCCACACGCAGGGACAGTGTAGTAGTGCGTGTTTATACCACAGCAGGTAAGTAGGTGATTGTATAAGGCCACAGCAGGGTACAGGGTAGTGTGGTGTTAGTATAGGCCACAGCAGGGTACAGTGTAGTAGTGTTAGTAAAGGCCACAGCAGGGTACAGGGTAGTATGGTGTTAGTGAAGGCCACAGCAGGGTACAGGGTAGTGAAAACCGGGCATATAGAATACTAGCTACACCCTGTTCCTCTACAATCAAGCCTGTATAATAATCTAATGACGCCCAGACACATATCAGACACCTGGTTGTCAGGTAGGCAACGCCTTTAAAACATGTTGTCACTCTTGGCCTGTCAGTGTTTTCTAGGCTTTGGAATGTTGGATCACCATTGTCTGATTGCAGGTCTCAGATCTGTGTTTAGTCCCTACTGTACACACAGTATTACTACTGCCAGCTGTCTTTGTCCAGACTCCAGACACACCTCACATCACGTCGTGTCTGATCTTGCCCGTCCAGTGCACACACTCACTCACGCACTCACTCACGCTCTCACTCACGCACTCCCTCTCACTCACTCACTCACTCACTCACTCACTCACTCACTCACTCACTCACTCACTCACTCACTCACTCACTCACTCACTCACTCACGCACTCACTCTCACTCACTCACTCACTCACTCACACACACACTCACTCACTCACTCAGTCACTCACTCACTCCCTCACTCACACACCCACACACTCCCTCACTCACACACTCACCCACTCACTCACTCACACACACACACACACACACACACACACACAGTTATCAACCGGGGGCCCTTAGCAATTTTCTCAGGATAACAGGAAGGAGGGAGGTTTGAGCTTGTGTCTGATAGTTGTCGTGTTATTGGTCTGCCTGTGTAGCGTCTCTGCTGCTGCACGGCTGAAATAAACATTTCCCAAGTATAGCCCGGTGACCGGCCATTCCAAAGGTAACGCTGTCCTGGCACCCCGATGGTGGAACCAACTTCCCCTGATGCTAGGAGTCCCTGGTGGAACCAACTTCCCCTGAAAAGAGAGAGATTTATCTAATCATCTCAGTCTTATCCCTTATCCCTTCTATCTCCCGCTAGTCTTATCTTATCATCTCAGTCTTACCCTTATCCTTATACCTAGTCTTTATCTTATCATCGTCCAGTCTTACGTCCTTATCCCCTTATCCCCTAGTCTTATTCTTAGTCATTCAGTCTTACCTTATCCCTTATCCCTTAGTCCTTATCCTGTATCATCTCTAGTCAATTATCCTTTATCCTTATCCCTAGTCTTATCTTATCATCTCAGTCCTTATCCCTTATATCCCTTATCCCTAGTTCCCCTTTAATCTTTATCATCTCAGTCTTACCCCTTATCTTACCTTATCCCCTAGTATTATCTTATCATCTCAGTCTTATCCCTTATCCCTTATCTAGTCTTATCTATCATCATCAGTCTTACCCCTTATCCTTATCCCCCTAGTCTTATCTTATCATCTCAGTCCTTACCCTTATGCCTTATCCCCTAGTCTTATGCTTATATCTCAGTCTTCCTTATCCCTTATCCCTAGTCTATCTTATCATCTCAGTCTTATCCTTATCCCTAGTCTTATCTTTATCATCTCAGTCTTATCCCTTTTATCCCCTTCTTATCCTATCTTAGTTACACCTTACATTATCCCTAGTCTATCGTATCATCTCAGTCTATCCCCCCCCCGCCCTCCCCCGCCCGGTCCCTTGTTCCCGGTCCTTGGTCATGTAGTGGTGGCTGATGCAGCAGAGCCCTAGTTGCCATGCCATTCAGGCCCAGGTCAGCGCACTGCAGGGTGTGTGTTTGTGTTGCTGCCCGCTGCTCCTGTATAATGTGACGGAGGGAAAACCTAATTCAAACCACTGGATAAAGCACTGCAGGAACACCACACACTGCAGGGACACAAACACACTGCACGGGAACACACACACACTGCAGGAACACACACACAGCACTTGCAAGCTCTGCCACCCTTTGACTAGATGGCGCTGTAAAACAAAATGGGTGTAGTCGTAACACTTCCTGTAAGAGGAAGGCATTATCTTGTGTTTTTAAATCAAGTCCTCACTGAGAGGCAGTGTGGTGGTGTCAGGTGTTGATGGGAAACAGGACCTTCGTCAACAGCAACACCACCAACATCCCTGGAGGCTTATGCATAGGACTCATCAACACAAGATAATGAACCATACGACACAAGATAATGAACCATAGACACAAGATGTAGCAATGAAACCATAGACACAAGATAATGAACCCTAGACACAAGATAATGAACCATAGACACAAGATTATGAACCATAGACACAAGATAGATGAACCCTAGACCACAGATAAATGAACTTAGACACAAGATAAGTGAAGCCCGAGACACAAGATAATGAACCCTAGACAACAAGATAATGAAACCCTAGACACAAGATAATGAAGCACAATAGAACAGTAATGAACCTAGACAAAGTAATGACTAGACCGATAATGAACACTACAAGAATAACCAACACAAGATAATGACCTAGACACAAGATAATGAACCCGAGACACAAGATAATGAACCCTAGACACAAGATAATGAACCCGAGACACAGAATGACCAGATAATGAACCCTAGACCAAGATAATGAACCCAAGACACAAGATAATGAACAATAAGAACACAAGATAATGAACGCTAGACACAAGATATGAACTTTAGACACAAGATAATGAACCCGAGACACAAGATAATGAACCCTAAGACACAAGATAATGAAGCATAGACACAAGATAATGAACCATAGACCACAAGATATAACTGACCCTAGACACAAGATAATGAACCTTAGACACAAAGATAAGAACCGGAGACACAAGATAAATGAACCCTAGACACAAGATAATGAACCCGAGACACAAGATAATGAACCCTAGACACAGAAGATAATGAACCCGAGACACAACAGAGAGACACAAATAATGAACCCGAGACACAAAGATGAATGAACGCCCTAGACACAAGATAATGAACCCGAGACACAGATAATGAACCCTAGACACAAGATAATGAACCGAGACACAAGATAATGAACCATAGACACAAGATAATGAACCCGAGACACAGATAATGAAACCCTAGACACAAGATAATGAACCATAGACACAAGATAATGAACCCTAGACCAAAGATAATGAACCTAGACACAAGATAATGAACCCTAAGACACAAGAATAATGAACCCTAGACACAAGATAATGAACCGCTAAGAACACAAGATAATGAAACCGACACAAATAATGAACCCGAGACACAAGATAATGAACACAAACAAACAACCATTTGTCTGTTTGTATATCAAGAGGAGGTCACAATGGTTTATGGTCCTCGAGGAGAATCAAGAGGAGGTCATCAATGGCCTATGTGTCCCCGAGGAGGAATGTGATGAGAAATGTGATTGAAGGTGGAGTCTCCTTGCAGAGAGGGGACACCTTGTTACCAGTCCTGAAGAAAGACCTTATCTACCTGCTGTTCTCTTCATTCCCCCCTGTCTCCCCCCCCGCCCTCTCTCGCTCGCTTCTCTCTCTCTCTCTCTCTTCTCTCTCTTCTCTCTCTCTCTCTCCTCTCTCTCTCTCTCTCTCTCTCTCTCTCTCTCTCTCTTCTCTCCTCTCTCTCTCCCCTTCCGCTAGTTGCCCCCCTTCCTCCTCA
>NW_019943426.1:42884-58953 GCF_002910315.2 Salvelinus sp. IW2-2015 | reverse complement strand
TTGGTGGCGCTAGGAGTCCCTGGTGGAACAACTTCCCTGATGCTAGAGTAACCCTGGTGGAACGGCAACTTCCCTGAGTGCTAGGAGTCCTGGTGGAACAACTTCCCTGATGCTAGGAGTCCGCTGGTGGAACAACTTCCGCTGATGGCTCGGAGTCCTGGGTGGAACCAACTTCCCTGGTTCTGGAGTCCTGGTGGAACCAACTTCCGCTGATGCTGGAGTCCTGGTGGAACAACTTCCTGATGCTAGGAGTCTGGTTGGAACGCAACTTCCCTGATGCTGAGGAGCTCCTGGTGGACCAATTCCCCTGATGCTAGAGTCCTGGTGGAACGATTCCTGGTGCTAGAGTCTGGTGAACAACTTCCGCCTGATTGCTAGGAGTCCCTGGTTGGGACCGAACTTCCTGGTGCTAGGTTCTGGTGGAACACTTCCCGTGATGCTAGAGGAGTCCTGGTGGAACCAACTTCCCTGATGTGGCTAGCGGAAGTCCTTGTGGAGACCAATTCCTGATGCTAGGAGTCCTGTGGAAACAACTTTCCTGATGGACTAGGAGTCGCTGGTCGGAAAAACCCGATCAGATGCTGTGCCTCCCTGGTGCTCGGAGTCCTGGTTGAACGCAAATTCGCCTTGATGCCTAGGAGTCACTGGTTGGAACCAACTTCCCTGATGCTAGGAGTCCATGGTGGAACACTTCCCTGATGTGCTAGGAGTCCTGGTGGGTTAGTCCCGTTGAGGGCTGTGTTGATCCAACTTCCTGATGGCTAGGGAGTCCGTGAAACTTCTGCTGAGTCCCGTGGACTCGCTGGATGCTGTACGGGGAAGCACTTGTCTAGGAGTCTCTGCGTTTCAAACTCTCGTGGACACCTCTTCAAAGCTATTTTTAAGTAAGACATCTCAGTCTGTCCCTTTTATCCTTATGCCACTAGTCTTATTTATCATTCTCAGTCTTATCCTTTATCCTTATCCATAGTCTTATCTTATGCATCTCAGTCTTACCCTTTATCCTATCGCCCTAGTCTTATCTTATCATCTCAGTCTTATCCTTATCCCTTATCCCTAGTCTTATCTTATGCATCTCAGTCTTACCTTATCCCTTATCCCTAGTCTTATCTTATCATCTCCAGTCTTACCCCTTATCCTTATCCTAGTGCTTATCTTATCATCTCAGTCTTATCCCTTATCCTTATCCTAGTCTTAATCTTATCATCTCAGTCTTACCCCTTATCCTTATCCCCTAGTCTATCTTATCATCTCAGTCTTATCTTATCTTATCCTAGTCTCTATCTTTTATCATCGTCAGTCTTAACCCTTATCCTTATCCTTATGCCTAGTCTTATTTATCATCTCAGTTCTTATCCCTTATCCCTTATCCCCTAGTTTATCTTATATGCTCAGTCTTACCCTTATCTCCCTTATCCCCTAGTCTTTCTTTATCATCTGCAGTCTTATCCCTTTATCCTTATCCTAGTCTTATCTTATCATCTCAGTCTACTTCCTTATCCCCTAGTCTATCTTATATCTCAGTCTTATCTTATACCCTAGTTCTTATCTTATCATTCAGTCTTACCTCTTATGCCCTAGTTCTTATCGTTTATCATTCAGTCTTACTTATCCCTTATCCCTTAGTCTTATCTTATCATCATCAGTCTTCATCCTCCTCCCCCCCCCCCCGCCCTGTCCTGTTCCGCGGTCCTTGGTCATGGGTAGTGGGTGCTGATGCGGCAGAGCCTAGTTGCAGTCGATTTCCAGGCCGCGAGGTCAGCGCAGCTGCAGGGTGTGTGTTGTGTTGCTGCCGCTGCTCCTGGTATTCAATGTTGACGGACGGGTAATTCCCTCATTCTTTCTCCCCCTCTCCCCACCCGCTCCCCCTCTCTCTCTGGATGGACACGTCCCAAGGAGCAGGATCTGGTGTCCTGTCTGTCGGTAGCCTTGCGTGGGCAGAGGGACGGGGACATGGAGCTGTGTTTGTCTGATATTTTTCATCCTAATTACCCACAGTGCACCACACCATGTAGCTCTTGTACTTTTCACAATTAAAGGGGGACCTTCCTCTTCCTAATGGCTGGCCTGGCTGAGGAAAAAGCTATGTTATCTAGCTGGGGCTTATTGATACATTTAGTGTAACAAAGGCCTGCTGTAGTCTCAACCCAAGTCCCAGTTCAGTTAGGCAGTGCTATTGTGGACAGAGAACACACTAGTCCACCTCTTTTTATAGTTAGACCTTAGAAGCACACAGACTCAATATCAAACACTAAAACAAGAAGCTTGATATCATTGATGGAAAATCAATGATATGATATGGGCAACAATGTAGCTCACCTGGTAGTCCAGGCTGGATCTGATTTGAGGCAAGTTTGGTCTGGAGCAACAAACTGTATCTGTATCATGTCTTTTCATTGGCTCTGTCATATCTGTTTATGTTCTATTTTAGTGTGAGCAGGAACAGGAAGACTTCTAGGTGGTCATCGCTGGGCCAACAGTCTATTAACTGTAAGTAGTGTATTGTACGGTGTGGGTGTGGGTGTGCGTGTGCGTGTAAGAGAGAAAGATAGTCTTCCCTGTTCTGTGAGAACCACATTAAGAGTAACAATGACTGCACAGTACAACACACCATCAGTTACCCATCTTATAAAAGCTGTACCGGAATCTGACCTGACTCTGACCGGACTTTGACCAGACATGGGCAGAGACCCTCCTACCCCAGACACCAGACTTCAACCCTCCTACCCCAGACACCAGACTTCAACCCTCCTACCCCAGAGGCCAGACTCCAACCCTCCTTCTCTGGAGGACAGACTCCAACCCTCCTATTCCAGACTCCAACCCTCCTACCCCAGAGGCCAGACTCCAAACCTCCCACTCCAGAGGCCGACTCAAATATCATCCTACTACGAGCGCAGACTCCCTCATACTATGAGAGCTCAACCCTCCTACTCCAGAGGCCAGACTCCAACCCTCCTACTCCAGAGGTCAGACTCCAACTCTACTCAAGCCAGACTCCAACCCTCCTACTCCCAGAGGCAGACTCCAACCTCCTATTCCAACCACCTCTCTTACCCGACAGAACCGACACTCTCCAGCGCATTGACTACCCTCTCGAGAGGCCAGATCACATCCCTTCTCTGGGAAGAGCAGCCATTAATCTATATTGCTACCCTAGTATTGTTGGTGGTCCTGGACTACTACAAAGACTCTATCCACTACGACGATAGCAGGAAAGTGCCATTTTGATAATTAGACCGGAATGTAGAAATACTGCGTATGATATACGGAGACAAGGCGGGACCTCTCCATATCATGAGTAATGCCGCACGTTCCTGCTAGTGTTCTCCATTGTCCGGAGCGGGGTCCCATGGGAGTCAGGTGGGCCTTGTGTATTCAATAGAGTTTACCTGGGGTACCACGGTACTTCACTTGAATCTATGCACACCTTGGGCATATTTGATAATGGGTACCGCTGGCTAATTAAGGTGTGACCAATGGACCCTTATTTGGTCACCGGTGAGTGGAGCTGTGGTTCACTCCACTATGTTTCTCCTCCGGAACCGTGCGCATGCAGTAGTTCGAGAACGGAGACAGCCCAGGGGTTTGATTATAAGAATCGCATAGTTTAGTCTAATTTATAACCATGCGTAAGCTCTTATTACGTTATAATGGTGGCTGTTCTTTTTTTTACCTCCCGCTCTCATCCTCCATGCCATCACTCCCTCCTTCCTCTTCTCTCCGGCTATTATATGGAGCAGTTGTTGTTTACTGCGCACGCTTGATACTCAGGGGGAATTATACTTCTCCCCATTTCTCTCTCTCCATATATCTCCTATCCTTCCCTCTCTCGTCTCCCTCTCTTCCCTCCTCCTCTTCCCCTCCTCTCTCTCCCCCTTCCTCCTCTCTCCTCTTCCTTCCATCCCTCCTTCCCTCCCTCTCTCTCCCTCTTCCCTCCTCTCTCCTTCCTTCCCTCTCTCTCCTCCTTCCTCCCTCTCCAAACCACATAGGGCTCATTGAGTAAATCTGTCGTCTGTTTCGTTTGCCAAGCGACACAGGTGGTGAGGAATATCGATGACGTCCACTGGTCTCAGAGTGATCAATGACACTCGGATAGAGGAGGGCAAAGTGGCAGTGGTTCTTTTTGACAAGCGGGATGGGGGCGCAGGGTTGAGAGGGTGGAGAGTAGGGAAGAGAGACCACCTGAGTGATTCTGTATTATGTATGGCGAGGCATTAGGAGACAAGGATGCCTGACGTCAGAGACCGAATGATTTTTGGTGGGTCTTTCCGTCTGTATGAAGCTTTTGCTATTTTGATATTCCAATTGGAGACTGTGTGGTTCTCAATAGATTGTCTGTTAAGATTCACAAGTGGCTGGGAGGACTTAACACACCAGTGACTGATGGGTTTCTTATTTGTTGCGGTGTGGCTAGATTAATTGGTCCTCAGCAAAGTAGCTTGTTACAATATCCTGTCTAAGTTGAAATACCTGTTACCATAATCCCTTCGCTTTTAAATCGGGCATATCACTATCCTTGTCACTGTTGTACCGTGTATTGTTATTATTGTATTGTCTTATCGCGTCACTTTTGGTCGGGTGTGAGTGGTCGGCGTCGCTGCGCATTGCTATATTCATTTTCCTAGCGTGTATGGTATTTATTCGTGGTGCTTGCCGTTTGTGTGGTATTTATGTATGTCTTATTGTGTTGCGTCGTTGTCTCTGTATGTAGAGTATTCATACTCAAGGGTAGCGTACGGGTTCAGTCCGCACCTTCAGATTCCTTGTTCTTGGTGGTAGTGTTTTCTCCTGTTTTGTTGTCTGCAGCAAGACACAGTTTAATTCGTTTCGTGTTGTCTTTTTCTTTGCATGTTTGGATAATATCCATATTGGGAAGCAGTTGATACCACAACGACTCGCGCAGGGTTTCATGCGATCTCATTATTTGGTTCTCTTACTTACTCTTCCTTCTTTTTTTTTTTTTTTTTTTTTTGGTGATCCTTCTTCACAGACGACGTTACACTTCTACAGGTTTGAAATAGTCTGTTACCAATATCCTTCTACAGTTGAATATATCTGTTACCATATCTTCTATTTCTACAGTTAAGAATATCATGATTACCGTTTATATCCTTATTCTTACCCGCTCTGACTACTGTTTGCCGTGGATATTCCTTCTAACGGGTTTGTAAGAGGCTTGGTGTGATCATATGAGCATCCTTTCTATTTGGGCAGTTGGAGAGTTATCTGGTTACCATAATATCTCTAACGTCTGTACATAGTTGAAGATATCTATACAGTTGATACTCTGTTCCATTCCTGCTACAGTTAATCCTGTTTGCCTATATTCCTTCTACAGTTTTTGAATATCTGTTACATATATCTTCTCAGTTGAATATCGTTTACCATATCCTTCTACAGTTGAATTCTGTTACGTAGTGAGCTTCTTGTTATTCTTTTGTTTTGATCATCCTGTTCGGCCCCATATGCTTTACGTTGATATTTCTGTTACCCATATCCCTCTACAGTGTGCACTATTGACCCATGGCTTACCGGCTGTTTTCACTTACTTTATAACTCTTCTTTCTACACGTCTCGCAATCACTGATTACAGCAATATTCCTCTCCTCGCTTCACCAGATATACATATGTAATGAGAGAGAAATGTTTCATTATTGTATCGTATGTTCATTACAGTTGAATAGTCTTGGGGTTTAACCATGGTGGATAATCCCTCTTCTACAGTTGAATATCTGTTTTACCATACTCCTTCTACAGGTTGATATACTGTTGCCCGATGATATTCCCTCTACAGTTTTAATGACTTGTTGTCATAATCGCTTCTACAGTTGCCTTAGGAACTTACAGCGTTTATATGGGAACACTTCCAAGTTTCCGGGGCTTGGAAACTCCATGCTATCGTTGTTTGCCTGGTATATTGGACCTCTTGTTGGTGTAGAACATTCTCCATTGCTGCTAGGTTTTTGCACATTAGAAAATACCTACTATAAAATCGCTACATTGGTCTTGGTCAAGAAATAAGTCATTTTATCGATTAACCGCAACTAGTAAGAACTTAGGATTATTATCAATT
This sequence comes from Salvelinus sp. IW2-2015, assembly GCF_002910315.2. Classification (NCBI taxonomy): domain Eukaryota; kingdom Metazoa; phylum Chordata; class Actinopteri; order Salmoniformes; family Salmonidae; genus Salvelinus; species Salvelinus sp. IW2-2015. The sequence continues at coordinate 52,877 of NW_019943426.1, read as the reverse complement.
CTTCCTACCTCTACCTTGACAGGGGTACGTCCCAGTGAGGAGAGGAGAGGATGAGGGAGAGGAGGACGGAGAGGAGGGAGGAGAGGAGGGAGGAGAGGGAGAGGAGAGGAGAGGAAGAGGAGAGGAGAGGAGAGGAGAGGAGAGGAGAGGGCGAGAGATGGAGAGGAGAGGAGAGGAGTTGTGGAGCATAATGTGAATATGGCAAAGACAAAGTAGTGGACTTAATAATAACATATAGTACGTGGTGTGTTTGTGTCTGTGGGGTGGTGTTGTGTGTGTTGCTGGTTAGTCTGCTGTGCTGGTTGTTGGTTTTTGCTCGCTCGGTGTTGTGTGCGCCTGTGGCTAGGTAAGCCCTGCATCTATTTAGATGGCAGAGATCTGGCTATCAACGTTGTATCTTTGTGTAGATGTTGAGTTGTGCACTGGAAGGAGGAAGAGGAGCGTAGATTGAGAAAGAGGAGAGAGTGAAGATTGAGAATAGAGGAGCGAGGGAATTGAGAAGAGGAGAGTTGGCTGTATGATTGAGAAATAGAAGCAGTCAGCATATGCGGTAGCCCAGTACCCGCCGACCTGGGAGCGACTTCGGGGTTGTTTGGTGGCCTGGTCAGGCACGACCGCGACCGCGTACTTCGTGCTGCACTGGGTAGGGGACTGTGCATGGCAGGGAGGGACTAGTGCATACTGCAGGAGCGATTGAGTGCAAGGAGTGAGCTCGTGCAGGCTCCGGAGCAGATGCAAGATACCTCATCCTCGTTGCCTGGCATGGGACGGCCACGAAGTAACACTTCTCCCTCGTAGCTTGCCACAGGTGGAGTTATCGGGTCATGTGTCGCGCTCGCCCGGAATCAAGGTGAGGAGAATACTGTGTGGACTGGCTAGGACGAGGAAGACTGTATAGAGTCATTAGGAGGGAACCGTTGTTTTAGCTGCAGGGGGGGAGGAGCTTATAGATAGCTGCAGGCGGGGGAGGGGGAGATAGAAATGGGAGGAACTGGTGCATAGCAGGGAGAGTAGACTGTCGGGCATGGCGAGGATTCCGTGCTTGACACACACACTGGGAGGAGACAAACTGTGCTCATGCATAGTGGCAGACCGTTCATCCCTCCCACAGGACTTATATCATCAATAGTGAATCCACCGTATGAAGGCCGAGATAATACAAGGTTGATTAGTATTTCTGTGAAAGGTCAGATAGTATCTCCACTTTACCTTAGGTTAATAACGTGCCTGTGTGTCTGGGCTGGTCGAGCGGTAACCATGGTGTGAAAAGTGAATTGCAGGGTAGGCAAGAATTCACTGTTGCAGCGTACGTGAGGGGCCGCATATATTACTCAGAAACGTGTACTGGAGTGTTTTGCCGTGGATGCTCGGTGTGCCATAAGGGAGACAGGCACATAGATTTTCAGAACGGAGACAGAATAAGGGTTGCATCGGGGTGGTCATTGAGTAGTGTTCGTTCCTGGCTTGGTTATAATTTGCGTGTACACGTCTTGTGCAGGACCATATAGGGTGATCGTAAGGACGGGCTTAATGCAGTCTGAGAAGCATCCAGTGACCTTACTCCGACAGAGTAGTGAGCAGTATATGGGATGGAGGTCAGGTTGTCGATAAGGGGGTCGAGGGCTATGTTGTTATGGAGAGGATGAAGTGTATGCTCGGCCCCTGGAAACTCGGTACTTGTTATACCACGGAAACTTCGCACGATGCTTTCTTCGTAGGCGCTGCGTGGCCAAGGAGGCTGGAAACGTTCGATGGGAGTATAAATCGTGTCGACGGTACTGTAACTGTGGCAGCTGGATCAATTGGAAGAGTGGATGCGTGCGTTAACACCATCCCGACCCCCCATGTCTGCATATGTCTAGTGATATTTGACTAGACGGAATAGATAGCGGGTGTAGAGCCCGAGTAGCCTGGATTCCCCGGACGGATACTGGGAACCTGCAGACCTAGGCCCTTAGACAATCCTCTCCGTGTCTGCGAGGGGCGGCGCCATTATCCGCGAAGGGAGGATTAGGGTTCGCTGTAACTGATCGATAGACACTGAAGGAGGGAATGTGAGTATATGGGAGGAGAAGGTGAAGGGCACACAGAAATAATCATATGCGGCGGTAGAGGAACATTGTCTTGAAGGCGGAGACGACCAGAGACGCCAAGGTGTGCGCACTAGCCCGCACAGTGAATGGAATCGCTGATCGCAAGAGGGGACGAACTGCTGTGATGCCAGGGAACGGAGCACACAGTGCTGAACCACCAGGGCGACGTGGAGTTAGACTTTCAGGAGTCGCACTTCGAGAGACCCGACACCACCGTCCTGTGCACTCGCCAAGGGGAGACACTGGCTCCCCGCCCCGGGCAGGCCACCGACACCCCTCAGGTGCCTGCAGTGAGGAGCAAAACACAAAAACCGCCTCTCTGCAACATCAAGCCAGCTAGAAAAACACCTCCATCCCACTCACAAGACAATACTGTAAAACTGAGGAGCCACATACATACAAGAAGGCCAAAACTGGAAGAATAGACACCGATTATATCTCACGTGCAGCGCATTTTTGGTTAGTGCTATTGTAATGCATCCTCTCCACTCCGTCCGCAATCTGCCTAGAGCATTCTATAGTACATTCGACATCGCATCTCTACGTGAATTGTAGAGCTTCTACAGGCATTCTACGTCCATTCTAATGCATTGTAAGAGCATTTTTAACGGCCATTCTAGTGCATTGAATGCATTGTGACGCGAGAACAGCGATTCAAGTGCGTTCTTGTGCATCTAAATTCGCATGTATTGACGCATTCTAGGAGTTTACATTTCCCTACTAGTTCATTGACTATGCACGATTAGGTCCGTGGCAGTTGTAGTACGCTATTATTGTGCCATTTAATGCCTTTAGCTTAGCAGTGGTTTTCTGTCTGATCGCATCCGCAGTTGATTGAACTCGATCAGTTCTAAAGGGTGTCATTGGTAGTAGGTCGAATGTCGCGTAGTGTGGCGGATGGTTTGGTCTGTGTTGTGTTGTCGTGGGTGGTTGAGAAGTGTGTGGGTCTGTGTGGATGGTGGTGGGTAGCCGGTTACTCGGTGTGTGTTGAGGTGTCGCGTTGGGCACACTCTCTTAAGGGTTGGGTGTTGTTGTCACACTTCGGCTTCGTTCAACTTGCAGTTTACTCTGTATGTAGGGCAATTTGGGTGCGCGGATTGGGGTGCGCAGGCAGGCGTGTGTCGGCTCAGTGTGCGTATGTACATGGCATGGGTGAGCAGTTCGGAACGCCCACAAAGATGAGTGTTCATGTCAGTGTTGACCGGTCCCTGATCCATCCTCTAGCAGACCACATTCTGTATCATCTTGGCCACATCTTTGGATCATCGTTTAACTCAACCTCCAAACGAGAATTCAAATGCCCTTACAAATCCATTATCGTTGTCCTCCAACTGCTTTTAAATGCAAGTAAAACTACAATGCATGCTCTTCAACCGCCACTTGCTGCCCGCACCTGCCTGCCCGGCCAGCATCACTACTCTGGACGGTTCTGACTTAGAATGAATGTGCCGTACACTACAACTCCTAGTGGTCTTGGTAGAACTGTAAACTCTCCTTCGCAGACTCGAATTAAGCCATCTCCACATCTATATACATCTAAATTGGCAGCCTACTTGTCGGCAACAAAGCCCGATCCGTATCAGCTTCCGTATGCTGCTCTAAACTAATACCCGTGGTATATTATTTGACACTGACTAGGTCCTACAGACGTGTGAGCTGCGATCCTTGACTTCTGGCGTTATGCTCATTTCAACTATGAACGGTGCCAACACTCTACTTCAGCACAAACATTGGATGTAGTCTTCACAAGTGCATCCATTTTGTCCAATCCCAAAGCCCCATAATCTGAGCTACTCCACGGTTTCATTCGTGTCGACCTGTAGCGCTGTACGAGTTGGTGGCCCGTCGCTTCAGTTGTAGTGTGGGCCGTCGACCTGTAATGCTCTCGTTGGCTGGCCTCGCTTCATTTCGCGCCAAACCACTGGCTTCAGGTCATCTATAAGTCTTTGCTAGGTAAAGCCCCACTATCTCAGCTCACTGGTCACCATAGCAACACCCACCCGTAGCATGCGCTCCAGCAGGTATATTTTCTGGTCCTCCCAAAGCCAACACCTCCTTTGGCCACCTTTCTTCCAGTTCTTGCTGCCGCAGTGATGAAGACGATATTGCAAAAATCACTGAAGCTGGAGACATATCTCCCTCACTAACTTTAAGCATCAGCTGTCAGAGCAGCTTACTGTACTGTATCACTGTACCTGTTACACGCACGCATCTGTGAATAGCACACACCATATCCCCTATTGTTCCCATATTGTTATTTATGTTATTTTTTTCTATTTTGCACCCCAGTATCTCTAATTGCACATCATCATTCTGCACATCTATCACTCCAGTTTTAATGCATGTATTATTGTAATTGTAATTATTTCGCATCAATGGCCTATTTATTGCCTTACCTCCCTAATCTTACTACATTTACACTCACTGTACATAGATTTTTCTGTTGTGTTATAGACTGTACGGTTGTTTATCCCATGTGTAACTCTGTGTTGTTTGTTTTTGTCGCTCTGCATTGCTTTATCTTGGCTAGGTCGCAGTTGTAAATGAGACTTGTTCTCAACTAGCCTACCTGGTTAATAAAAGGTGAAATTTAAAAAATCGAAATTAAAAAATGGTGCATTCTAATGCACTGTAGAGCATTCTAGTTCTTTTTAGATCATTCTAGTGCTTTTTAGAGCATTCTAGTGCTTTTTAGAGCATTCTAGTGCATTGTAGAGCATTCTAGTGCTTTTTAGAGCATTCTAGTGCATTGTAGAGCATTCTAGTGCATTGTAGAGCATTCTAGTGCTTTTTAGAGCATTCTAGTGCATTGTAGAGCATTCTAGTGCTTTTTAGAGCATTCTAGTGCATTGTAGAGCATTCTAGTGCTTTTTAGAGCATTCTAGTGCTTTTTAAGCATTTCTAGTGTTCTAGTGCTTTTTAGAGCATTTAGGCTTTTTAGAGCTTCTAGTGCATTCTAGTGCTTTTTTAGAGCATTCTAGTGCTATTGTAGAGCATTCTAGTGCATTGTTTCAGGCATTCAGAGTGCCTTTTAGAGCATTCTAGTGCTTTTTAGAGCATTCTAGTGTGCATTGTAGACCATTCTAGTGGCTTTTCTTAGTGCATTGTAATGATTCATAGTGCATTGTAGAGCATTCTAGATGGCATTCTGTGTTTTTTAGAGCATTTAGAGCTTTTTAGAGACACATTCTTTAGTTCACTGGCCTTAGAAGAGAGTAAAATGTTGGTAGTTAATTAATCTATAATGAATGAATGACTTAACATGGTGGCAGGTAGCCTAGTGGTTAGAGCATTGGGCCAGTATTGTTGTTCTACCCCTGAACGGCAGTTAACACTGTCATTGTAAATAAGAATTTGTTCTTAACTGACTGCCTAGTTAAATAAATAATTTAAAAACACTGGGAAGAGGAGAAGGATGTTCTGTACTTTCTTCGGGGAGACTAAACACTTTCGTTGTGAAAAGAAGATGTGAAACTGAAAGACAAGAGAGAAACATGGATGAGAGGAGACAAGAGAGAACATGATGAGAGGAGAGGAGAGAGAACATGGATGAGAGGAGAGGAGAGAAGAGAGAGAGAGAGAGGATGGTATGAGAGTTGAGGTTCATGTTTAGGTATCAGACAGAAAGAATTGGTTTGAGAATAAGGAATGTTAGGCAATGGGACTGTTCTAGTTTGGCAATGTTAGGGAATGGGACTGTTCTAGTTTGGGAATGTTAGGGAATGGGACTGTTGTCTAGTTTGGGAATGTTAGGGAATGGGACTGTTCTAGTTTGGGAATGTTAGGGAATGGGACTGTTCCTAGTTTGGGAATGTTAGGGAATGGGACTGTTCTATTTGGGAATGTTAGGGAATGGGACTGTTGTTCTAGTTTGGGAAATGTTAGGGAATGGGAAGGCTGTTCTAGGTTGGGAATGTTAGGGAATGGGACTGTTCTAGTTTGGGAATGTAGGGAATGGGACTGTTCTAGTTTGGGAATGTTAGGGAATGGGACTGTTCTATTTGGGAATGTTAGGGAATGGACGTGTTCTAGTTTGGGAATGTTAGGGATGGGACTGTTCTAGTTTGGGAATGTTAGGGAATAGGACTGTTCCTAGTTTGGGAATGTTAGGGAAATGGGACTGTTCCTAGTTTGGGAATGTTAGGAATGGGACTGTTCAGTTTGGAGGTTTAAGGAATGGACTGTCAGGTGATGAGGATAAGAGAAGGTAGACGAGGAGCGGAAAGGATCCAATGGGAACTACTTGGACAGGAAGTGAGTAGAGGAAATCCCAGTTGTAATCAAACATCTGCATGATGATGGATAAGGACAACAAGAGACCTTGGATCCCACTGCTCTCTGCAACACGTGCTTGGGAATGTGAAAAAACATTATCCAGTAATTCTTTGGTCACTGTGTGTGTGTGTGTGTGTGGTGTGTGTGTGTGTGGGTGTGTGTGTGTGTGTGTGTGTGTGTGTGTGTGTGTGTGGTGTGTGGTGTGTGTGTGTGTGTGTGTGTGTGTGTGTGTGTGTGTGTGTGTGTGTGTGTGTGTGTGTGTTGGTGTTGTGTGTGTGTGTGTGTGTTGTGTCTCGTGACTCTCGGTGTAGTAGGGACAGGTTAAGCTGACTTTCACACTCATCAGGGACGTTGTGATTCCAGGAACTTCAGTTGATGTCCCTCTCTGTCCCCTCTTTCACACAGCTATAGTTATAACGCTTCCTGCTGCTATAACACTGACAGCAGCTCATGAGGGGTGGATTCATTTTGAGCTGTCAAGATATTTTATTCATTTTTTCAACCAAAACTGTAAAAAAAAAAAAAACTGTACCTCAAATAGAAAGCAGCTTATGTTTTTAGCTCCATTGACCTGTTCTAGGTGTTCTGTTCTAGGTGTTCTGTTCTAGGTGTTCTGTTCTAGGTGTTCTGTTCTAGGTGTTCTGTTCTACATGTTCTGTTCTAGGTGTTCTGTTCTAGGTGTTCTGTTCTAGGTGTTCTGTTCTACGTGTTCTGTTCTAGGTGTTCTGTTCTAGGTGTTCTGTTCTACGTGTTCTGTTCTACATGTTCTGTTCTAGGTGTTCTGTTCTAGGTGTTCTGGAGTGTCTCACCCCTTGGAGGTGTATGTTGATTCTGATTCCCCTCCCCCTCAGACCACCACAGCCCTCTTCGGCTGTTCCCCACGGCCACACGGCCCCCCTCTGAGTTTTTTATTTTTATGAGACCATATTTGTGGGAACCCAGTCCACCACGGTAACCACACAGCCAGCAGGCCAGGTCTCTCATTAGCAAGCCCCTACGCTACTATAAAAGCTGCTCAACAAATCACTCTCTCGGTTCTGTATGTTCTCTCTCTCTTTCACTCTCCCTACCATCTCGCTCTCTGTAGAATGAAGCTTTATGGTGGGGAGAGAGAGATGAGGGAGAGAGAGATGAGGGAGAGATAGATGAGGGAGAAGGGGAGATGAGGGAGAGATAGATGAGGGAGAAGGGGAGATGAGGGAGAGATAGATGAGGGAGAAGGGGAGATTAGGGAGAGATAGATGAGGGAGAAGGGGAGATGAGGGAGAGATAGATGAGGGAGAAGGGGAGATGAGGGAGAGATAGATGAGGGGGAGATAGATGAGGGAGAAGGGGAGATGAGGGAGAAGGGGAGATGAGGGAGAGAGATGAGAGATGAGGGAGAGAGATGAGAGATGAGAGAGAGAATAACAACTCCATTCCAACCCATCTGTTCCAGCTGCTCCGGTGCCTTGAACTATAATTAATTAACACAGAAAGTTCCAGAGTGCCTCTGTAACCCTGAGAGAGAGAGCTGGCTGGGATTTGGCTGTGTGTCTGGGGCAAGGCCTGGACTATGTCTGTGTTGCAGGGACTGGGACTGAAAGCTGGGCCTCTCTCTAACCAAACACAGCTGATCCAGATACTGTATTCCTAGTCTAACAGGCCTCTGTCTAAGTCTAACAGGCCTCTCTCTAACAGATACTGTATTCCTAGTCTAACAGGCCTCTCTCTAACCGATACTGTATTCCTAGTCTAACAGGCCTCTCTCTAACCAGATACTGTATTCCTAGTCTAACAGGCCTCTCTCTAACCAGATACTGTATTCCTAGTCTAACAGGCCTCTCTCTAACCAGATACTGTATTCCTAGTCTAACAGGCCTCTCTCTAACCAGATACTGTATTCCTAGTCTAACAGGCCTCTCTCTAACCAGATACTGTATTCTAGTCTAACAGGCCTCTCTCTAACCAGATACTGTATTCCTAGTCTAACAGGCCTCTCTCTAACCAGATACTGTATTCCAGTCTAACAGGCCTCTCTCTAACCAGATACTGTATTCCTAGTCTAACAGGCCTCTCTCTAACCAGATACTGTATTCCTAGTCTACAGGCTCTCTCTAACCAGATACTGTATTCCTAGTCTAAACAGGCCTCTCTCTAACCAGAACTGTATTCCTAGTCTAACAGGCCTCTCTCTAACCAGATCTGTATTCCTAGTCTAACAGGCTCTCTCTAACCAGATACTGTATTCCTAGTCTAACAGGCCTCTCTCTAACCAGATACTGTATTCCTAGTCTAAACAGGCCTCTCTCTAACCAGATACTGTATTCCTAGTCTAACAGGCCTCTCTCTAACCAGATACTGTATTCCTAGTCTAACAGGCTCTCTCTAACCAGATACTGTATTCCTAGTCTAACAGGCTCTCTTCTAACCAGATACTGTATTCTAGTCTAACAGGCCTCTCTCTAACCAGATACTGTATCCTAGTCTAACAGGCCTCTCTCTAACCAGATACTGTATTCCTAGTCTAACAGGCCTCTCTCTAACCAGATACTGTATTCCTAGTCTAAACAGGCCTCTCTCTAACCAGATACTGTATTCCTAGTCTAACAGGCCTCTCTCTAACCAGATGCAGCTGAACGCATCCATATTGTATTCCATCATAACAGTGGCTGGGGTTAGGTGTTAGACGGGGTGGACGAGTCAGCATTGGTTGGTTTGGTTCCTTGGCCTCAGTGCCAGTGGCTGGGGGGGTGGACGGTAGCATTGGTTGGTTGGTTCCTTGGCCTCAGTGCCAGTGGCTGGGGGGTGGACGGTAGCATTGGTTGGTTGGTTCCTTGGCCTCAGTGCCAGTGGGCTGGGGGGTGGACGTAGCATTGGTTGGTTGGTTCCTTGGCCTCAGTGCCAGTGGCTGGGGGGGTGGACGGTAGCATTGGTTGGTTGGTTCCTTGGCCTCAGTGCCAGTGGCTGGGGGGTGGACGGTAGCTTGGTTGGTTTGGTTCCTTGGCCTCAGTGCCAGTGGCTGGGGGGGTGGACGGTAGCATTGGTTGGTTGGTTCCTTGGCCTCAGTGCCAGTGGCTGGGGGGTGGACGGTAGCATTGGTTGGTTGGTTCCTTGGCCTCAGTGCCGTGGCTGGGGGGGTGGACGGTAGCATTGGTTGGTTGGTTCCTTGGCCTCAGTGCCAGTGGCTGGGGGGATGGACGGTAGCATTGGTTGGTTGGTTCCTTGGCCTCAGTGCCAGTGGCTGGGGGGGTGGACGGTAGCATTGGTTGGTTGGTTCCTTGGCCTCAGTGCCAGTGGCTGGGGGGGGACGGTAGCATTGGTTGGTTGGTTCCTTGGCCTCAGTGCCAGTGGCTGGGGGGTGGACGGTAGCATTGGTTGGTTGGTTCCTTGGCTAGTGCCAGTGGCTGGGGGGTGGACGGTAGCATTGGTTGGTTGGTTCCTTGGCCTCAGTGCCAGTGGCTGGGGGGTGGACGGTAGCATTGGTTGGTTGGTTCCTGGCCTCAGTGCCAGTGGCTGGGGGGGTGGCACGGTAGCATTGGTTGGTTGGTTCCTTGGCTCACCAGTGCCAGTGGCTGGGGGTGTGGACGGTAGCATTGGTTGGTTGGTTCCTTGGCCTCAGTGCCAGTGGCTGGGGGGATGGAGG
>NW_019943426.1:33830-42002 GCF_002910315.2 Salvelinus sp. IW2-2015 | reverse complement strand
ATCAATACTGTATTCCTAGTCTAACAGGCCTCTCTCTAACCAGATACTGTATTCCTAGTCTAACAGGCCTCTGTCTAATCAGATACTGTATTCCTAGTCTAACAGGCCTCTCTCCGGTAGCATTGGTTGGTTGGTTCCTTGGCCTCAGTGCCAGTGGCTGGGGGGATGGACGGTAGCATTGGTTGGTTGGTTCCTTGGCCTCAGTGCCAGTGGTGTGTTGAGAAAGAGAGAGTCACGGGGGAGCAGTGCTCTAAAAACTTCACATCGCATTTCTCTAATGTGTTTGATGCTGATGAGTTGGGAAGCCCACGACCTTCCTGTGCTGTCCTCTCAGATTCTTTAGAGAGAGAGAGAGTCAGGCAAGTCTGTCTGCTCGTCTCTCTCTCTCTTTCTCTCTCTGTCTATCTTTTTCTCTCTCTCTTTCTTTCTCTCTGTGAGGACTTCCAGAAAATCTTGGTCTCTTGGTGAGGGAGGTTGGGGTCTGTCCAGACTGTCTATCCTTCCTCTATTCTGTCTCCATGGGTGACGTGGTTGCTAGGTGATGGATGGACAGGTTGGCGTGTCGGAACTGTGTGCCAGCAGGTCACTCAGTATCATGGCAGGGTACTCTGTCTCAGAGAGAGAGGGAAAGAGAAAGCGAGAGGAGAGAGGGAGTGCGAGAGGGGGCGGGGGGACAAAGAGAGGAAGAAATAAAGAGAGAGACCATGACAGAGAGGAAGTTAACAGTTTCATTTCTCTGTCGTCCAATCGAATAATTAATAACGCTTAATAGAAAACCGTATCTATAAATCGAGCTACTTTTTCTGTTGCTGTTTGCAGATAAAAAATGTCAGGTTTCGGTGATATATATTGGTATGTACTCAACGAAAATATAAACGCAACATGCAACAATTTCAACGATTTTACTGAGTTACAGTTCATATAAGGAAATCAGTCAATTGAAATAAATTGAACTAATCTATTGATTTCACATGACTGGGCAGGGGCGCAGCCATGGGTGGGCCTGGTAGGGCATAGGCCCACCCTCTACGGAGCCAGGCCCAGCCAATCAAAATGAGTTTTTCCCCACAAAAGGACTATACAGACAGAAATACTGGGCTGGCGTGGTTACACACGGCCTGCGGTTGTGAGGCCGGTTGGACGTACTGCCAAATTCTCAAAAATTACGTTAGAGGCGGCTTATGGAAGAAAAATTAACATTCAATTATCTGGTAACAACTCTGGTGTACATCATGCCAATTGCACATTCCCTCAAAACTTGAGACAAAACGGCACATTTTAGAGTGGCCTTTTATTGTCCCCAGCACAAGGTGCACCTGTGTATTAATCATGCTGTTTTATCAGCTTCTTGATATGCCATACCTGTCAGGCGGATGGATTATCTTGGCAATGGAGAAATGCTCACTAACAGGGATGTAAACCAAATATGTTCACAAAATTTGAGAGAAATAAGCTTTTTGAGTATGGAACATTTCTGGGATCTTTTATTTCAGCTCATGAAACATGGGACCAACACTTTACATGTTGTTTTTATATTTTCGTTCAGTCTAAAACCATCAGAATCCAGAAAGCCCATTAAAACCACTAAGAATTCAGAGAGAGAGATGGAAGGAAGGAAGGAGGGAAAGAAAGAGAGAGGGAAGGAGAGAAAGAAAAAGAGAGAGGGAAGGAGAGAAAGAGAGAGAGAGGGAAGGAGAGAAAGAGAGAGAGAGGGAAGGAGAGAAAGAGAGAGATGGAAGGAGAGAAAGAGAGCGAGAGGGAAGGAGAGAAAGAGAGAGAGAGGGAAGGAGAGAAAGAGAGAGAGAGATGTAAGGAGAGAAAGAAAGAGCGAGAGGGAAGGAGAGAAAGAAAGAGAGAGACAGAGAGAGCTACAGAGAGCGACAGTTTGTATGAAGTCTGTGGCATGTCAACCCCTGGGATATCCTCAGCAGCTGTGGTATTGACGGAGTAAAGGATTATGGGAGATGAGCAGCAGTACTCTGACCCACAGCTTTCCCAGTAGGCTTTGTGTGTGTGTGTGTCTGTGTGAGAATCTGCAACAGCTGGGGCCTGGTTAGTCACACAGCAGTGCAGATACCTACAAGTATAAACACACTCTCACACAAACACACACACACGCACGCACAAATTTGTGCACAACATTTGAGAGAAATAAGGTCTTTGTGCGTATAGAACATTTCTGGGATCTTTTATTTCAGCTCATGAAACATGGGACCGACACTTTACATGTTGCGTTAAAATTTTTGTTCAGTGTAATTAATTTGACTGACAATCATAAAAAATGTGATTCTATCCACTTCCTCATTCTCTGTCCCGCTGTCACATAGAGATGTATAGAGAGTGCAACATTATATCGGTCTCATTATTGCCTCTGTGAGTGAAGGGCAGCGTCATTGAGACAGATACAAGTTTATCAACTAACTGTAATGGTGTTAAGTTGTCAAAGCTAAAATACCACCTCTACAGGATCAATTACAAATCGATGCCACCTTTCAATGATAAGCGAACATCAACAGTAAATTCAAAGTTATAGACCCCTTCAGCGCCCTTAACTAAACCCTTATTGGGGTTCCAAAATAATATTTGTTGTCTATTACAATTTTATGAGAAGCACAATATTTAAAAACAAGAAAAATGGTTTCTTACAACTTTAGAAACAGTTTTTTGACGTCCCTCAGATGGCGTCTAAAATCTCTAACAGCTACTTTAACACACTTCTGTTAATGAGGTCACCTTAAGGATTCCTCCTACAATTTAACTTTGACTAAGTATAATACAAATCTAAATATATTTTAAGCTAAAAAGCTAAAATCTTCTTCCAGCAGTCGACAGGTTCTTCTAGCAAGCTCAAAAAGAGTCTCTGAAATCATTCTTCCTTTATACCCGCCATCTTTTCTGCTAATTCTGCTATACCCTCCATCTTGTGACTAACACCTGCTCCGACGATGCATTCAACGGTTAACACCTAATGCAGCCATCGCTCAAAAGGTGCTATTTTCAGCACCCACTAACCCCTACCTTTCCTCGCCTAGGAAGAACATTCGCTTTCACAGGAGGCCCACCTTCACAGGATGCTGCTTCCTGGTTGGGGAAATCCCAATGCAAGCTAGCAGCCTTAGTACACTCCATTATCATGACATTTTTAACCATTCCTTCTTCAACTTTAATTTTTAAACATGACCATTTCCCTACTCCACTCCATTATAATCCTACTCTAACCTAACTAATTACTCCCCTAACCTCTTAGATATCCCACAACTTAAAAATGTCATCATTACAACATTTCTACAGTAGTTTCCTTACTAAAGTAGTTTCAGGTCTGTTATTTCATGCTTCCCCTCTCTTTCGTTTCCTGAAACACCATACAGTAGTGGGCATATGCAGCTGTAGGTGGGGGCTCTTTGGCTCAATCTCAACCATCTTGAAGAACTTCCTCCTCTCTTGTCCTCCTCTCCATGGGGGTTTGTTGTACAAGACCAGACAGGGTAGGGCAGAATGGTGGGGCCATTACTCCTCCATACAGTAGTGGTTATTAAAAGGAGTAGGAGATGAAACGAGAAGGACGCACTAGGACTCAGGAGGATGCATAGGGACTCAGGAGGACGCATAGGGACTCAGGGGGACGCGAAGGGGCTCAGGAGGATGCATAGGGACTCAGGAGGATGCATAGGGACTCAGGATGGCGGAAAGGGACTCAGGGGACGCATAGGGACTCAGGGGGACGGGTAGGGACTCAGGAGGATGCGTAGGGACTCAGGAGGACGGGTAGGGACGCAGGAGGACGCGTAGAGACTCAAGAGGACGCGTAGGGACTCAGGAGGACGGGTAGGGACTCAGGAGGATGCGTAGGGACTCAGGAGAACGGGTAGGGACGCAGGAGGACGCGTAGGGACTCAGGAAGACACGTAGAGACTCAAGAGGACGCGTAGGGACTCAGGAGGACGGGTAGGGACTCAGGAGGATGCGTAGGGACTCAGGAGGACGGGTAGGGACGCAGGAGGATGCGTAGGGACTCAGGAGGACGCGTAGGGACTCAGAGAGACGCCTGGAATCTCTGAGGAGACAGAAAGTCACTATACAGGTCCGCCTGCCTGAGCTGAGGGTAAAGTTGTCTTGTGTGTGTGTGTGTGTGTGTGTGTGTGTGTGTGTGTGTGTGTGTGTGTGTGTGTGTGGTGATGTGGTGTGTGGTTGTTTGTGTGTTTTGGTTTTACTATCCTTGTGGGGACCAGAAGTTCTTACAAGAATAGTGAAACAAGGGGACATTTCGTCTCCAAGGAAAGGGCTATTTTAGGCTTAGTGGTTAGGTTTAGGTTTATGGTTACAATTAAGGTTTGGGTTAGCATTAGGAGTTAGGGTTAGGTTTGTGGTTTGTGGTTAAGGTTAGTTTTGGGGTTAGGGAAAATGGATTTTGAACGGGAGTCAACTGTTTGGTCCCTCAAGGATAGAAACAAACGTGTGTGGTGTGTGGTGTGTGTGTGTGTGTGTGTGTGTGTGGTGTGTTTGGTTTTACTATCCTTGTGGGGACAGAAGTTCTTACAAGAATAGTGAAACAAGGGGACATTTCGTCTCCAAAAGGAATGGGCTATTTTAGGCTTAGTGTTTAGTGTTATGGTTACAATTAAGGTTTGGGTTAGCATTAGGAGTTAGGGTTAGGTTTGTGGTTTGTGGTTAAGGTTAGTGTTGGGGTTAGGGAAAATAGGATTTTGAACGGGATAGTACTGTTTGGTCCCTCAAGGATAGTAAAACAAACGTGTGTGTGTGTGTGTGTGTGTGTGTGTGTGTGTGTGTGTGTGTGTGTGTGTGTGTGTGTGTGTGTGTGTGTGTGTGTGTGTGTGTGTGTGTGTGTGTGTGTGTGTGTGTGTGTGTGTGTGTGTGTGTGTGTGTGTAGGAAGCTGCTAGTCTAGCCAGCTGGGATCCCACTATTGAATGGCCTCGTATTCTCAGACCTCAACAATGGGAACACCCGCGCACCGACAACTTCAAACGCCTGTAAGCTTTTTGTAGGTTGGTGGGATCGTATGTACAGAGGATACAGATGCAATCATAGACTATTTCAATTTATATCAAGACCCTCTTGTATTACATTCAGACATGGCACAAAGTGCTGTGACAGAAAACCCAATGGCCTAAAACTTCCAATACGAGCAACAACAGCACAGCATATGCAGATCGGGTAGGCAAGCACAGCTAGACAAAACTCCCTAGGAGAAGGAAAGAACACTAGGAAGGAACTGAGAGAGGAACAGGCGTCTGGTGTGCCGCTTCTGTCTGGCGGGGGATGCGGGGTAGGATGGTATGATAGAAGTAGGGTCCGATGCGCATTAAGGGCGTAATTGTGTCGTCCAAAGTATGTGCGTTGTCGACAGAGTTCGAGAATGAGGACTGTAGGAGGGATGCCAGCGAGCGGGGTCGAGAGATAAAGTGATCAACAGTGGTTGTGTAGGAGGATGCAACAGGTCAGTCACCTCAGGAGTAATATGTCAGTCGGTTTTTCACAACGGAGGGCATGTCAGAGGTTAGCATTCAGGTGGGATAGGAGCGAAGAAAGAGTCATAAACAGATTGTCCGGAGCCAACGGTAGACGTGCCGGTGAAACAGGTCAGGGTTCCATAGCCCGCAGGCAGAACAGTTGAAACTGGGAGCCAGCAAGCAGACAGGTCGACTGGGGACAGCCAGGAGTCATCAGCCAGGTAGTCCTGAGTATGATCCTAGGGATCAGGTCCTAGGGTCAGGTTTCCGAGAGAGGGGACGGAGAGAGAAAAAATAGAGGAGATACTTAATTCATCACAGCACACCAGATAGACAGGAGAAATTACACATTTATAGTTATTAAGAATTTAAGTATGCTCCTGACCATAGCCCCCCCCCCCCACCCGGCACATAGAATATATGCATCATAGATACTGGAGACTGGACAGGGTGGGTCGTGGGACACTGTGTCTGACGATACCCCCGGACAGGGCCAACCAGGCAGGATAAACCGCTATCACTTTGCCAAAGCACAGCCCCCACTTCCTAAGGTATCAAAAGACCACCAACTTACTACCCTGAGAAAGGCTGAGTATAGCCCATGAGACCGCCCCCAACGCGCGCAAACCGAGCAGGAAGATCACGTCTGTGGATCTCGCAGCCCACTCAGTGTGACGCACCACTCCTAGGACGCATGGGAAGAGCACTAGTAAGCCAGTGACACAGCCCCTGTAATAAGTTCAGAGAGGCAGAGAATCCCATGGAGAGGGGAACGGCAGGCAGAGACAGCAAAGGCAGTTTGTTGCCCAGTGCCTTGCCGTTCACCTTCGCACCACTGGGCGCAGACTACACTCAATCATAGGACCCACTGAAGAGATGAGTCTTCAGTAAAGACTTAAAAGTTTAGACCGAGTCTGCATCTCTCACATGGATAGGCAGACCATTCCATAAAAATGGGAGCTCTATAGGAAAAAGCCTGCCTCCAGCTGTGTTGGTTAGAAAATTCTCGGGACAATAAGGAGCCTGCGTCTTGTGACCAGTAGCGTACGTGTAGGTATGTACGGCAGGACCAAATCAGAGAGATAGGTAGGAGCAAGCCCATATAATGCTTTGTAGGTTCGCAGTAAAGCCTTGAAATCGCCCCTTGCCTAAAGACCTGCTTAACAGGGGCAAAGGAAGCCCTGTGTTAACAGGAAGCACCTTGCCTTGAGACAAGGAAGCCCTTGTGAGAGATTACAGGAAGCCTTGCCTTAACAGGAGCCCTTGCCTTAACAGCCCTTGCTTAACAGGAAGCCTTGCTTAACAGGGAAGCCTTGACATTACAGGAAAGCCCTTGCCTTAACAGGAAGCCCTTGACTTAACAGGAAGCCCTTGCCTTAACAGGAAGCCCTTGCCTTAACAGGAAGCCCTTGCCTTAACAGGAAGCCCTTGCCTTAACAGGAAGCCCTAGACTTAACAGGAAGCCAGTGTAGAGAGGCTAGCACTCGAGCAATATGATCACATTTTTTGGTTCTAGTCAAGACTCTAACAGCCGTGTTTAGCACTAACTGAAGTTTATTTAGTGCTTTATCCGGGTAGCCGGAAAGTAGAGCATTGCAGTAGTCTAATCTAGAAGTGACAAAAGCATGGAATAGCTTTTCTGCATAATTTTTGGTCAAAAAGTTTCAGGTTTTTGCAATGTTACGAATATGGAAAAAAGCTGTCCTTGAAATATTCTTGATATGTTCGTCAAAAGAGAGATCAGGGTCCAGAGTAACACAACGGTCCTTCACAGTTTTATTTGAGACGACTGTACAACCATCGAGATTAATTGTCAGATCCAACAGCAGATTTTTTGGTTTCTTGGAAACTTGTCCCAAGAGATACAGGATTAACAACTTGAGTGTGTCCATTGATCCGAGGTCCTGGCAGTTCTGAGCAGACAACTGGACAACTGACCTTTGGAGAAATGCGCAGGCTCAAAGTGAAGTCCATAATTTGCTTTCTAATGATCATGATCTTTTCATCGAAAAAGTTCCCAATCAGAGGCAGCTGTTTATCGTTGTCTCTGATTGGGAATCATATTTAGGTTGCCATTTTCCCTTTTGGTTTTGTGGGTTCTTGTCTATGTGTAGTTGCCTGTTCAGCACTCTTTGTATAGCTTCACGGTTCGTTTTGTTGTTTTGTTAGTTTTGTTCAGTGTTCATTCTTATAATAAAGAGAATGTACGCATACCACGCTGCGCCTTGGTCTCCTCCCTACGACGACCGTGACATAAATGAAGATCCTCAGTTAGGTGGTTAAGCGTTTTTTTGTTCTCCGACATCCTTGGGGAGGTGAAGGGAGTCTGGAAGGGCATCTAGGAATCTTTGGGTTGTTCGAGAATTTATAGCATGGCTTTTGATGATCCTTGGTTGAGGTCTGAGCAGATTATTTGTTGTGATTGCAAACGTAATAAAATGGTGGTCCGATAGACACATTTTTGAGTGAACACGGAGAGGTGGTAGAGAAGTCTGTCAGCAAAAACAATGGCGGTGGCAGAGACATGCGAAGGACATACACACAGGACAAGGTGGTTTACTAGACCACATGAAAACTAAACAAATGATATTCAGGCCTCGAATTAACAAGAAAATCTCCAAGTGAATTTCTTAATCAAGGAGAAAGTATTTCAAGGATAGTGTTGTTATTATTAGGCTGCTGTTGGACACGTAAACACACACA
>NW_019943426.1:31298-33543 GCF_002910315.2 Salvelinus sp. IW2-2015 | reverse complement strand
CACACAACACACACACACACACAAATCTCTCTCACACACACACACACACACACACACACACACACACACACACACAGCCCAGTTACGTAGCCTTACTCTGCACCAGACAGACAAAGGCGTCTGGTAAGAGTGACCCATTTGGGGCCCCAAGGAGACTAGCATGTAGCTAGCTATCATAATCCTTCACCGACCTAGAAATGCATTTATCTCTGGAGCAGGTGGTCAAATGGGGAATAATAGTGTCATCACAATAGTTTAATCTGTCATGTGTCCACAGAAAGTGTTCAACTCAGCAGGAGACTGCCTACATGGCCAACATTAAGGCTTTCATATAGGAGGAGAGTGGCTGTCACTCATCACGGAGAGTGACAGAGAGGCAGATACAGAGAGAAAGAAAGAGAGAAGGAGAGAGAAAGAGAAGGAGAGAGAGAGAGGAAGAGAGAAAGAGAAAGAGGAAGAGAGAGAGAGAAAGAGAAAGAGAAAGAAAGAAAGAAAGAAAGAGAGAAAGAGAGCGACAGAGAAGGAGAGAGAAAAATAGAGAAAGAGAGAGAAAAAGAGAGAGAGAAAGAGAGAGACCCTGGCTAATACTGTGATAAAACCAGTGTAGTAGTGTGTGGCTGTGAACTGCAGGATTGTAGAGGTAATATGACGAATAATATAGATCATCACATATGACTTATCCATTGGGTGGCAGGTAGCCTAGCGATTTAGACCGGCCAGTAACTGAAAGATCCCTAGTCCTAATCTCTGAGCCAACAAGGTGACAAATCAGTCGATATGTGCCCTTGAACAAGGCACTTAAACCTAATTCCTCCAGGGTCGCAGTTGATAATGGGTGTCTCAGGGGGAGTTGGGATATTCAAGCGTCTGCCACTGATTCCAAAGGTTACAAGTTCAAATCCAGCGATATAAAGTTGTTTTTATATTTTTGTTTTAAGCCTATCACAAACCTAAAGCCTTACCTTACCATTCCTAAACTTAATCTCAAACACTTTCAAATTTGAACAACTTTCAAATTTTACGTTTGAGAAACATGGACAAACGTCTAATTCTGACGTGAGACTGTGAGAGCTGATTGTGCAAAAAATACATTTCCAATTCACACATGTGTAATACACATATATAATAATTATAAACCCACCAAATTATTATTATTATTAAATCCATCCATGCACCTGGCGATCAACTCAGCGTTGATCGCCCGCCTCAGTGATAGCTAATGTCTTTACCACCATTCCATAACTCACACACATACACCACACACAACAGACACCACACACACACAGCACACACACACACACACACACACACACACACACACACACACCACACACACACACACACACACACACACACACACACACACACACACACACACACACACACACCACACACACACAACACACACGCACTAACACACAACACACGCCATGTCTCCAGCTCAACTCCTAGGCCAGGACGTTACTCTGAGGTCTCTTCAGGCATACTGTTGCCATGAGCAGAGTAGAGCTTCCTCTCACTCATTGCCTAAGGCCCACCTGTTCCCCCTTGGCCCACTGCCCTCCACCCTACAGCCTGTTTTTATTTAAGACTTTTCTCTGGCCCCTGACTGGATGTCTGTAACCTTGGAGGGATTTCATTTTAAATACCTGTGTGTGTGTGTGTGTGTGTGTGTGTGTGTGTGTGTGTGTGTGTGTGTGTGTTGTGGTGTGTGTGTGTGTGTTGTGTTGTGTGTGTGTGTGTGTGTGTGTTGGTGTGCGTGTGGGTGTGTGTGTGTGTGATACCGCATGAGGGTACAGTGTGTGGGATGCGGGTCTGCTGTTCAGGGCAGTATTTTTGGGGGCTCTGTCCGTGCTATCGAGGTGGACAGGTCTGTATTTTTTCTGGCACACGACACTCCAGGGAGTGGGCTGTTTCGTGGGGAGCTGACCCAGATCGTGACCTTCCTTCTATCCCAAAGCCCCCCGGGGGGGGGATGGAATGTTACAGCGGAAGCTACTGAGTAAGAGAATCAACTATGGACGTCTGCTTCATTCTCAGGTTATAACCAGCTTTGTGTGTGTGTGTGTGTGTGTGTGGTGTGTGTCGTGGTGTGTGTGTGTGTGTGTGTGTGGTGTGTGTGTGTGTGTGTGTGTGTGTGTGTGTGTGTGTGTGTGAGTGTTGGTGTGTGAATGATAGTAGTGTGTGTGTTTGTGTCTTCTTTCTTTCGAACCTCTCGAGTCTAAAGGAAGGACAGAGCAGTCCA
>NW_019943426.1:23181-28181 GCF_002910315.2 Salvelinus sp. IW2-2015 | reverse complement strand
CAGCTACGTTAGTAACTACAGTCACTGTTGTAACTTACAGCAATACATTATAACTAGCACGTAACTCGCAACCTGATAAAACGTAGACTAGTACATCTAACCCAGCTACCTGTTATAACACAGCTACTTGTAAGACTACAGCCTACATATTAAACTACAGAGCTACGTCTGTAACGTACCAGCTTACGTTTAAACTACAGCTACGTAACTTTAACTACAGCTACGGTTAGTGAACCTACAGCTACAGTTATAACACCAGGCTCTTGTAACTACAGCTAACATGTTAATCAACTACTTAACTATCTACATTGTAAACTACAGCTACGTGATGGGTAACTACAGCTTACGTATATAACTACAGAGGGCTACGTACGTATCGTAATACCACAGCTACATTATAAGAATACAGCTACGTTGTACGACAGCTACTTTACGTACAGCTATCGTTGTAACTACACAGCTATTAAACGTAACTGACGATACATGTATAAACGTACAGATGCGTTCAGTTATAACTACTACTAGGTTACTAACTACAGATACAGCTACGTTGGTAACTACAGCTACGTTGCTAACTTACAAGCATACATTGTAAATCTACAGCTACGTATTGTAACTACAGCTACGTTATAACTACAGCTACGTATGTAACTACAGCTACATTATAACTACAGCAAACATTATAACTACAGCTACGTTTAACTACAAAGCTTACGTGTAACTACAGCTACTGTTGTGTAACTACAGCTACATTGTAACTACGCTGACATTGTAACTACAGCTACATTATAACCACAGCTACATTATAACTACAGCTACGTTGTAACTACAGCTACATTATAACTACAGCTACATTGAGAACTACAGTACGTTATAACTACAGCTACGTATTAACTACAGCTACGTTATAACTACAGCTACGTTGTAACTACGATACTACTTATAAACTACAGGCTACGTTGTAAACTACAGCTACGTTATAACTACAGCTACATTATAACTACAGCTACGTTAATAACTACAGCTACCATTATAACTACAGCTTACATTATAACTACAGCTACGTTATAGAACTACAGCTACATTAGTAACTACAGCTGACGTTATAACTACAGCTACCATTTATAACTACAGCTAAGCATTATAACTACAGCTACGTTATAACTACAGCTACTTTATACTCAGCTACATTATACACAGCTACATTATAACAATATATACAGCTAAGTTAATAACTACAGCTAAATTTAATAACTACAGCTACATTATAACTACAGCTACGTTGTAACTACAGCTACGTTGTAACTACAGCTACGTTGTAACTACAGCTACATTATAACTACAGCTACGTTGTAACTACAGCTACATTATAACCACATCCTCTATCTATAACCTACAGTCGTAGCCAAAAGTTTTGAGAATGACACAAATATTAATTTTCACAAAGCAATTAATTGCAAAGTCCCTCTTTGCCATGCAAATTAACACAATCCCCCCCAAATAAATTCCACTGCATTTCAGCCCTGCCACAAAAGGACCAGCTGACATCATGTCAGTGATTCTCTCGTTAACACAGGTGTGAGTGTTGACGCGGACAAGGCTGGAGATCACTCTGTCATGCTGATTGAGTTCGAATAACAGACTGGAAGCTTCAAAAGGAGGGTGGTGCTTGGAATCATTGTTCTTCCTCTGTCAACCATGGTTACCTGCAAGGAAACACGTGCCGTCATCATTGCTTTGCACAAAAAGGGCTTCACAGGCAAGGATATTGCTGCCAGTAAGATTTCACCTAAATCAACCATTTATCGGATCATCAAGAACTTCAAGGAGAGCGGTTCAATTGTTGTGAAGAATGCTTCAGGGCGCCCAAGAAAGTCCAGCATGCGCCAGGACCGTCTCCTAAAGTTGATTCAGCTGCAGGATCGGGGCACCACCAGTACAGAGCTTGCTCAGGACTGGCAGCAGGTAGGTGTGAGTGCATCTGCATGCACAGTGAGGCGAAGACTTTTGGAGGATGGCCTGGTTTCAAGAAGGGGAGCAAAGAAGCCATTTCTCTCCAGGAAAAACATCAGGGACAGACTGCTTTCTGCAAAAGGTACAGGGATTGGACTGCTGAGGACTGGGGTAAAGTCATTTTCTCTGATGAATCCCCTTTCCGATTGTTTGGGGCATCCGGAAAAAAGCTTGTCCATAGAAGACAAGGTGAGCGCTACCATCAGTCCTGTGTCATGCCAACAGTAAAGCATCCTGAGACCATTCATGTGTGGGGTTGCTTCTCAGCCAAGGGAGTGGGCTCACGCACAATTTTTCCTAAGAACACAGCCATGAATAAAGAATGGTACCAACACATCCTCAGAGAGCAACTTCTCCCAACCATCCAGGAACAGTTTGGTGACGAACACGGCCTTTTCCAGCATGATGGAGCATCTTGCCATAAGGCAAAAGTGATAATTAAATGGCTCGGGGAACAAAACATCGATATTTTGGGTCCATGGCCAGGAAACTCTCCAGAAATGGTGCTGTTGCAAAGGTCAACCGCAGCGTCTGCAGAGCAGCACTTCTAATACTCGCCTCCCATCCACCACCCTCTTCCTCCTCTTCCTCCTCTCCTCCTCTCCTCCTCTCACTCCTCTATTACTGTCATCCCAACACCTTCCTCTCCTCCATCCCTCTCACTCCCAATCAGACAGGGAGGGGTGAGAGGGGACCCTGGTGGAGCTATGTACCACCCCACCCCTATACCTCTGTCTCAGCCCTCCTTAACCCTGCACCCCATCCATTCCACACCCAACCCAAAGCCCAGGCCCAAGACCAGTTTAACACACATACACAACCACACAACACACACACACACACACCACACACACACACACACACACACACACACACACACACCACACACACACACACACACACACAAACACACACACACACACAACACACACACACACACACACACACACACACACCACACAACACACCACACACGCAAAAGATAATTAAGTGGCTCGGGGAACAAAAACATCATATTTGGGTCCATGGCCAGAAACTCTCCAGACCTTAATCCCATTAGAACTGTGGTCAATCCTCAAGAGGGCGATGGACAAACAAAAATCCAGAAATTCTATAACCTCCAAGCATTGATTATGCAAGAATGCGCCATCAGTCAGGATGTGAAGTTAATTGAAGTTAATTGACAGCATGCCAGGGCGGATTGCAGAGGTCTTGAAAAAGAAGGGTCAACACTGCAAATATTGACTCTTTGCATCAACTTCATGTAATTGTCAATAAAAGCCTTTGACACGTATGAAATGCTTGTAATTCTACTTCAGTATTCCATTGTAACATCTGACAAAAATATCTAAAGACACTGAAGCAGTAAACTTTGTGAAAATTAATATTTGTGTCATTCTCAAAACTTGGGGAAGGAAGAGACATTGACAGAGACATAACGAGAAGAGAGAGAGGCACACAGACAGCTAGGGCTGGGCGATATGAGCAAAATATCATATCACAAGATTTTTGTACGTTTTGACGGTATGAGGGTATTTGAACCCCGTTTTTCGTGATATCCAATTGCGATCCAATTACTATCTTGTCTCATCGCTGCAACTCCCCAACAGGCTCGGGAGAGGCGAAGGTCGAGTCATGCATCCTCCGAAACATGACCCGGCAAGCCGTGTTTCACCCGCCCGCTTAACCCGGAACCCAGCCCTGCCAACGTGTCAGAGGAAACACCGTTCAACTGACGACCGAAGTCAGCTTGCAGGCGACCAGCCCGCCACAAGGAGTTGCTAGAGCGCGATGAGCCAAGTAAACCGCTGGCCCACATGACGCCATACACTTGGTCTGCGGTTGTGAGGCCGGTTGGACGTACTGCCAAATTCTCTAAAACTAAGTTGGAGGCAGCTTATGGTAGAGAAATTAACATTAAATTCTCTGGCAACAGCCCTGGTGGACATTCTGTAAATTCTTTAAAATTGTTGCATGTTGTGTTTATATTTTTGTTCAGTGTATATTCAACCAAACTAGGACAAAACTGACAGTGAGTAAATTAATTTGGTTTGTAAAACATTTCATTTATTTAGCATTGTATCAAAATATCGTTTTAGGCGGCATTGTAAGAACCCGTACTGGTATAGCTTAAATGATGATACAGTGCATATGGAAAGTATTCAGACCCTTTACTTTTTCCACATTTTGTTACGGTACAGCGTAAAATGCATTAAATTGTTTGTTTTTTCTCATCAATCTACACACAATAGCCCATAATGACAAAGCAAAAACAGGTTTTTATAATTGTTTGCAAATGTATCAACAAAAAAAACTTGAAATATCATATTTACATAAGTATTCAGACCCTTTACTCAGTAGTTTGTTGAAGCACCTTTAGCAGCGATTACAGCCTCGAGTCTTCTTGGGTATGATACTACAAGCTTGGTCCACCTCTATCTGGGGAGTTTCTCCCATTCTTCTCTGCAGATCCTCTCAAGCTCTGTCAGTTGGATGAGGAGCGTTGCTGCACAGATATTTTCAGGTCTCTCCAGTTATGTTAGACATCCATCTGGCCACTCAACCGTAAAGACCTGATTGGTGGAGTGTTGCAAAGATGGTTGTCCTTCTGGAATGTTCTCCCATCTCCACAGAGGAACTCTGGAGCTCTGTCAGAGTGACCATGGTTTCGTTTTTGCTCTGACATGCACTGTCACCTGACATGCACTGGGACCTTATATAGACAGGTGTGTGCCTTTCCAAATAATGTCAAATCAATTGGATTTACCACAGGTGGACTCCAATCAAGTTGTAGAAACATCTCAAGTAGGATCAATGGAAACAGGACCTGATCTCAACTTCGAGTCCCATAGCAAAGGGTCTGAATACTTATGTAAATAAGGTATTTCTGTTTTTATTTTTAATACATTTGCAAACATTTCTAAAAAAAACAGTTTTTGCTTTGTCATTATGGGGTATGTGTGTAGATTGCTGAGGATTCATTTTTT
>NW_019943426.1:0-21387 GCF_002910315.2 Salvelinus sp. IW2-2015 | reverse complement strand
GTTTACACACACGCACCACACACACACACACACACACACCACACACACACACACCACACACACACACACACACACACACACCACACACACACACAACACACACACACACCACACACACACACACACAGCACACAACCACACAGCCACACAGCCACACAGCCACAAAACCCTACATCTTCATCACAACAGACAGATACATCACAGAAAAACGTCCCCATCACCAGTTGGCCACCCATATATCACCTGCTCTGACACTAGCCTGGCGGACACTGCAAAGCAATGGGCTATTAATACATGGACACGCGCACATATCAATATAGGGGCAGCAGGAGAGTGGAAATTGTGTCCCTCTTTACAGACCCGTTAAAGAGAGAGTGTGTGAGAGAGAGAGAATTCTGTAGTCTATTCTATATTCTATTCTATCCACACCTAATCTGCACCTCTCCTTTACAAATACACAGCAACTAGAGCCTGCATGCAACCACAGCCTCTGGCTTAAAGACGACTCTTTTTACTGCCGAGTCCTGCCCTATCATACAGTGGTGTAAAGTACTTAAATAAAAATACTTTAAAGTACTACTCCAGTAGTTTTTGGGGGTATCTGTACTTTATTTTAATATTTAATATTTTTGACAACTTTTAGTTTTATTCCACTACATTCCTAAAGAAAATAATGTACTTTTTACTCCATACATTTTCCCCTGACACACAAAAGTACTCGTTATATTTTGAATGCTTAGCAGAACAAGAAAATGGTCTAATTCATTCACTTATCAAGAGAACATCCCAGGGCCCTCATTTATCAATGTTGCGTACGAACAGAAATGTTCGTAAACCATGCCTGCGATCATTTCTTAGCAAAGTGTGTGGAAGTTATCAATTTGTACTTATACTTGAGAATGTGCGTACATTTAAGCACACCTCTTGACCATGAGTACCCACAGCACCTTGTTGTAGAAAAGTCAAACCTCTAATGAAATACCATCCATCAAATGGAGAAAGGATTGACATACTGGATCGAATCATCAACTGTGAAGACAAAAGTTAACACATTAATAGTTTATTCATGTATTTCTTTTATAGACCATTAAGTTACTAATAGTTTTCTCAGGTTGGTATCGAATTCATAAACACGAAACCATTTAAGCCTAATTGAATAATAAAGTCAATTAGAAAGAGAGTGGAATGTAAGGTTGGAGGCAATTTAGTTAAACCAGTTAAATAATATAAAAGGCAACACTGAGGCATTGTGTCCAGAATGACAAATCTTGCATTGCTGGAGGATCTGGCACAAGCTGCATTACACAGGGAGCGTGTTTTCAATGAGCGTGCAGATTTATTTTTGCTGACTTGCGACGCTTGGCTTATTAGTAGATTTAGTTTTCCAAGGCATATTTTATTGTATCTCTACGACCAACTCTCTCCGGTATTAGAAAGGGAGATGAAACGCACCAATGCCATCCCAGTGCGTACCCAGGTCCTCTCCACAACGGGATCTCTGGCCACTGGAACGTTCCAACGGGAGATTGGTCTGGCATTTCACAACCAACCAGGAGCCGAATACTGCCTGCAGTCCTTCATGGCATTATTTCATTGACCCCCACAATACATACAGTTTCCGTACACTGCTGTGCAACAGGCCAGAGTGAAAAGGGATTTCCATACCCTAGCTGGATTTCCCAATGTCATTGGAGCAATTGACTGCACCCACATTGCAATAAAAGCACCATCATTGAACGAATTCAACTTCGTCAACAGAAAAGGTTTCCACTCTGTCAATGTGCAGGTCATCTGTGATTCACATTTGGCTTTGTTGAATGTAGTGGCCAAATGGCCAGGTGGRACACATGATTCATTCATTGTGCAGAACAGCTCAGTTGGGCCTCTCAGTTGGGCCTTAGGAGACCGGGGCTACCCATTAAACACATGGCTGATGACTCCTCTCACAAACCACTYATACCAACAAGAGGCAAGGTACAACCAAGCCCACGCACGCACCAGAACCCCAGTGGAGCGCACCATTGGCCTGCTGAAAGGGCGTTGTGCTGTGCTTGYCTGGGACAGGAGGCACACTGCAATACCAGCCTAGCAAGGTTTGCCTCTGAAATGATGTTCCTTCAAATGCCATGACGTGAATGTAATACGATGTGCAAATTCCTTTTTAGGTTTGCTACATTGTCAAGGCTTGCAGCGTGCTCCACAACTTTGCAATCAAAAATGTCATTCCACTGAATGATCCACCCAGACCCGGTGAGCCCGTGCCTGACAGGGAGTGTTTCCCACCACCCAGACTGATGAGCCCATGCCTGACAGGGAGTGTTTCCCACCACCCACAGCCCCGGCACTGAGGGGTCAGGCAAAGCATACAAAGCATACAACGCTTTTAGGTATCTGTTCTTCCAAATATTGTAATCAAATCGACAAGGAAAACACATTTACATTGCACCAGAATTTATTGTCTCACATGTTTGACACAATCAACAAGTTCTTTCAATGATTGATTTATTTCTCAGGCTGTTGCGTACGTCCTCCAGCTGCTGTTTGAGTCCAAGAGCTGAAGCACTCAACCAAAGAGGACACCCTTCTGGTCGGCCTGGGGATAAGGGGTCAGGCAAATCACCCACATCGGTCAAGATTTCATGTTTTGTTAATTTTGTAACATTTATTTAGTTACATATATTTGTTATATTTATTGTCATGGAAAAATATTTTGATGTGGTCCATGTCTGAATATGGTTGCGAAAATAAAGCTTGACTTACCATCAGTTGGTGTGTCTGGTATTGATTCAGGGTCTGGGAGAGGGTCCTCGGTATCACCATCAGTTGGTGTGTCTGGTATTSCTTCAGGGTCTGGGAGAGGGTCYTCAGTATCWCCATCAGTTGGTGTGTCTGGTATTGCTTCAGGGTCTGGGAGAGGGTCTTCAGTATCACCATCAGTTGGTGTGTCTGGTATTGCTTCAGGGTCTGGGAGAGGGTCTTCAGTATCACCATCAGTTGGTGTGTCTGGTATTGCTGCAGGGTCTGGGAGAGGGTCCTCAGTATCACCATCACAAATGTGATGCCAGACACTGAGGTCTCTCCAATTATGGTGCCAATGTGCTGGTCCATAGCAGAGAGTGAAGAGTCACTCTGCCCTCCTCCTGTGGCACTTTGATCCCTTTCGTGGATCATAATTAAACACTTTTGCATATGTTTTCAAATCAAACCATTTCTTTTTAATTTCATTAACTGTTTTGCACTCAGATGAGGCAGAATTTACCACAGCTCTAACCTGCTCACAAGCAATATTTGTTCTCTTATTTGTCAAGCCATTGCTGAGGGCTCCAAAAAGTATGGCTTGTTTTGCTTCCACTTCGGTAACCAAAGGTTCTATTTCTGCATCCGAAAAATGTGTTTTTCTTTGTCTTCTTTGATTTCTCCATGTTGGCGGACAGAAATTTGTGACATTTCTTGCAGCTTTAAAGGGAAGGTTTGTAACCATAAATGGTCATTTAGGGTGGTTCTTTATGTAAATGTGACTTCACGTGCACTAGCGCAGTGTTTCAGAATGTGTCTGATTTATCAAGGCAAAATACTTGTGCGTGTAAATCAAGATTACGAGCAATTGATAAATACCAACTTTTTTGTACTTGCAAACATTCTAAATGTTCTTCGTACGAGTTAATTTAGAAGCTTTTCTACGCAACATTGATAAATGAGGGCCCTGGTCATCCCTACTGCCTCTGATCTGGTGGACTCACTAAACACAAATGCTTCATTTGTAAATGATGTCTGAGTATTGGAGTGTGCCCCTGGCTATCCGTAAAATATATTTTTTAAATTAAATCATGCCATCTGGTGTGCTTAATATAAGGAACGTGAAATTATTTATACTTTTACTTTTGATACTTCAGTATATTGTAGCAATTACATTTACTTTTTAATACTTAAGTATATTTAAAACCAAATACTTTTAGACTTTTGCTCAAGTAGTATTTTTACTGGGTGACTTTCACCTTTACTTCAGTCATTTTCTATTAAGGTATCTTTACTTTTACTCAAGTATAACAATTGCGTGCTTTTTCCACCACTGCTATCGAATTAGGGAGGATTGGGAGTCGCCTCAAACTAATACGCAAGAAAACATTCCCTCGCTCTCTTGGATCATCCGAGAATATTTCAGCCTTTGTGTCTGTACTGTGTCTTGGATTCCTTTCTGGGGGATAGCGGATCTCTTGTTTTTCCATCAGTTTTATCAACAGGCATGTTGTGCATTCACACTCAACTGACTGATAATATCAAAGTCAAAGACTACCAAAATATGTCCCCTCAGAGACACGCAGAGACACGCAGAGACACACAGAGTCTCACGGAGACACATAGAGACACACAGAGTCTCACAGAGTCTCACAGAAAAACACAGAGACACGCAGAGACACACAGAGTCTCACGGAGACACGTAGAGACACACAGTCTCAGAGAGACACGCAGAGACACACAGAGTCTCACAGAAACACACAGAGACACGCAGAGACACGCAGAGTCTCACAGAAACAAACAGAGACACGCAGAGACACACAGTCTCGCAGAGACACACAGTCTCACAGAGACACATAGAGACACACAGAGTCTCACAGAGACACACAGAGTCTCACAGAAATACACAGAGACACGCAGAGACACACAGTCTCACAGAGACACGCAGAGACACACAGAGTCTCACAGAAACACATAGAGTCTCACAGAAACACGCAGAGACATGCAGAGACACACACAGAGGTATTGCTTGCAGTCTTTGTGGTATTAACAAGCCCCACCTCCCAGTCTCTCTTTCTCTCTCTATTCATTTAGCCTACGCTTTGGGATTTTAATTGACATATTTAAATGACTCGGCTCAGTCGGCTTACTGTTACATTATTATACAAGCGCTACATACAACATATTATATTTGAGCTCATGTTGAATGTCAACACATGATTGTTAGTCCCTGAGCAGTTGCTACGTCTCAAAATGTTAAAGGGGTTATCAGTGAGAATATATATATATATATTTTAGGTTGAGTGTCATGTGGTCTGATGTTTGTTAACCCTTTACAGTCGTGGGAATTGGACTATATGGATAGGGATACATTGAAGTGTTTGTTACAGAAGAAATATGAAAAGCATATGCATAACCATTGTAGTAATTACAAAGGAACACTATGGAACTAATAGAAAAATGATTAGACCAATGGTACTGTAGGTACACAACAGTTCACCTGACACAAGACTGAAACCAAACCACTGTTTATTTTATGTGCATTTTACATTTACTGTACTTTTGTTTGCTTCATTTTGTTGATAACGAAATGTGAAAATACTCTGGATACATGCAGTAACATGATCAGAGTTTTCCTGGAACATGTGGAGTAGGTGCAGTATAASAAAACTAAATACAAGGGTTTGAGTATTTAGTTAGTGACTAACGGGTGTCTTCAAGGGGCCACGCTGCTCTCCAAAGTGTGCAATTTCAATGCACTTTTATGACTCAAAGAAGAATCTTCAATTATAATGTCTCGAGGAACTAGAGCAAGCATACTTGCTTAACCCGCCCGCACACAATTACTGTTGTTGTTTACGCAAACCAAATACCGGTCCATTACAAATCACAACTTGGGTCTGGTGGGCATGATTTGAAAGCTTGTTCTATTGCCAACATGACTAGCTAAGTGGTAAAATGTTATCTTACAGTGTTAGGCTTTCACAAGGCAAACAGACCGTAACTTTGATGAGAATAGAAAGGAGTCATGAGTGCATTCAGCTGCGTATGCCGGGGCTAATAATACGCGTTAGAGCGTGTCTCTCTGTGTGTGTGTGTGTGTGTGTGTGTGTGTGTGTGTGTGTGTGTGTGTGTGTGTGTGTGTGTGTGTGTGTGTGTGTGTGTGTGTATTTCTGTCCCCTTACGGTCCCCGCCGTTCCATGAAATGTTGTTTAATCTTTTTTTAAGGTAATTTTCATGCGTTCCATGCCATCATGGCTCTGTATAATACTGTACATTGCCGTGAACTCGTTTTGAACTTGGGGACTGTGAAGAGACCCCTGGTGGTATGTCTTGTGGGGTATGTAATGGGTGTCTGAAGAGACCCCTGATCACATGTCTTGTGGGGTATGTATGGGTGTCTGAAGAGACCCCTGGTGACATGTCTTGTGGGGTATGTATGGGTGTCTGAAGAGACCCCTGGTGACATGTCTTGTGGGGTATGTATCGGTGTCTGAGCTGAATGTTATTTGATTATACACACAATCTGGAATTTTAATCACAGCAATATTTCTAATAAAAACTAGAAGAGAAGCAGTTAATCTCTCGTCAACCCTCAACCAGGAAAGACTGACGTGCATGTTGTAGATGACAGGTTTGGTGTGCTGCTCTGTTTTGAGCCAGCTCCACCTTCGTTAGGTCTTTCTTTGCTGCACTTGACCATATTACTGGACAGTAATCAAGATGAGACAAGATCAGAGCCTGAATAACTAGTATGGTTGATTTTTGTGTAAAAAACAGACATATCCTCCCCATCTTCACAACAACTTAGTCAATATGACTTGACCATGATAATTGACTATCCAATATTATACCTGGGAGTTTAGCTTCCTCAACTTGTTGAATGGTCACACCCTTTATACACAGCTCCAGTTGAGGTTTATGTCTTCGAGAATGTTTTGAACCAATTACAACGCTTTTAGTTGTCGATGTATTTAAGACCAGTCTATTATTACATCACCCATTCTGATACTGACTGTAACTCCATGTTTAGACTGTCAGTGATGTCACTGTCTTGGGGTGCTGACATGTAGAGTGTGGAATCATCCGCATACATAGTCACTCTAGCTTTGTGTAAGACCAGTGGCAAATCATTAGCAAAAATAGAGAAGAGTAACGGCCCAAGGCAACTGCCCTGAGGGTCACCGCACTGTACATATCTGATGTTAGAGAAGCTTCCATTGAAGAACACTCTCTGGGTTCTATTGGATAACAAACATGGCTTTACATCACAATAAACAAACATAGGCTCATTGTGTTCAGAACAACCCAGGGTATCACATGTCGTCTTGTAGCTGTACATCAAACACATTGATCATAAACGTTGACATTCTATATGACATGAGTTCTGTGATGTGATGTGCGCATTTGGACGCACAGGTGTTTGGCTTGCTTGTATGACATCAAAGCGGTTGTCACGAACGTCGTAGTGAGGAGACCAAAGCGCAGCATGATGTGAATACATATTTTTAATAGAAGACGACTGAACACGAAGAACACTAAACAAACTAACAAAATAACCAAACGAACGTGAATGCCAAAAACAATGAGTGCAGACATGCAACTTCACATAGACAATAACCCACAAACCAAACTGGAAAATTGCAACCTAAATAGGATCCCCAATCAGAGACAACGATAAACAGCTGCCTCTGATTGGGAACCAATCTAGGCCACCATAGACCTACATATGTCTAGACTAGACACACACACCTAGACATACAAAAACCCTAGATAAGTTAAAAACACACATACCACCCTCGTCACACCCTGACCTAACCAAAATAATAAAGAAAACAAAGAATACTAAGGTCAGGGCGTGACAGCGGTATTTATTTTAATTCTCAATGTCTCATCTTTCAAATACATTGAGTCATCTTAATTTACAGCATTTCCCTCAATCAGACAACACTTTTTTTTATTTTTAAAGTTGCCCAATTATCTTCTTGTCACGCTCAAGTTCAAAATGTCTGTCAGTCAAAACCCATACAGAGCTGTGAAGCGCAGAGCCAGAGTTCTGACGTCATGTATAGCATCCCTGCAAACAATAGTGAGTCGTTAGGACGTCTCTAGGATGTTACGAAATTGTCGCCTATAGTCGTCAGGACGTTGTGTCATGGTCTAATGGAGGTTTTGTCTAGTCCCCGGTTGGGATGTCCTAAGAAAGGGAACAAAAAACCTCCAGGGGACCACGACACAACATCCCAAGAACGTTCAGTGGACCATGACACAACATCGCAGGAACATCCTAAAACCAGGAACTATTAAAAAGTCCCCATAAAACGTTCCCTTGGGACCATAACGTGACGTCCTAAGGACTTGTAAAATGAAAGTCCTGAGAACGTCCTAAAAAGGTCCTGAAATGGTCCTCCGTGACGTCCTGGGAACATACAGGGAACTAGACAAAGGTCCCCCAGAGACCGTTTCCTTGGGACCATCACGCAACATTCTCGTTAGAACGTTCACAGAATGTCAGTTGATTACGTCGCACCGAAACCCTTAAGGGACCGAATGGGAACATCGCCTAATGTCCCCAGGACTACCCATGTTTGCTGTAATTTTACTGAACAGCCATTTTCAACCCGTATACTGGTACAAGTGTAAAGGGTTAACTTTCTCACTTTCTCCAAATGGAGAAGTGACAAATTATCTTCATATTATAATGATGAATAAGCTTCCTCTTTCTCAGTGTTGGCCAGATGGAGGGAAAGAGATAGAGGGGTTGAGAAAGAGAGGGTTAGAAGTCTCTCTAGAGACTACAGTGTGTTAATGGTTGACACAGACAGTATTGTTTGTCTGCTAGCTGAACCAAGGACACACAGTGGCGCAGAACACAGTGGAGCAGGGCAGAGCACAGCAGCATGCCATTCATGCAGAGCAAGGGCCCCGTGCCTCAGCCCATGAGACACTACTGAGAGAGAGCCGGAAGAGAAATAAAAGGGGGATATGGCCCTCCTTTAGGAATCTGCTGCCAGCCATCCAAACCCCCATTTCGAGCCCCATAAGTGCAGCTTCAACCTTTTAGTCTAGGAACGTTGTGTGTGAGAGCTACAGTTACATTTGGTTTGTTTTACTTCCTCAGTTCCTTCACTGGCTTTATAGAGAGAGAAAGGCAGGCGGTGTGGTGTTTTATAGAGAGAGAAAGGCAGGCGGTGTGGTGTTTTATAGAGAGAGAAAGGCAGGCGGTGTGGTGCTTTATAGAGAGAGAAAGGCAGCGGTGTGGTGTTTTATGGAGAGAGAAAGGCAGGCGGTGGTGGTGTTTTATAGAGAGAGAAAGGCAGGCGGTGTGGTGTTTTTATAGAGAGAGAAAGGCAGGCGGTGTGGTGCTTTATAGAGAGAGAAGGCAGGTGGTGTGGTGTTTATAAGAGAGAGAAAGACAGGCGGTGTGGGTGTTTTATAGAGAGAGAAAGGCAGGCGGTGTGGTGTTTTATAGAGAGAGAAAGGCAGGCGGTGTGGTGTTTTATAGAGAGAAAGGCAGGTGGTGTGGTGTTTTAGAGAGAGAAAGGCAGGCGGTGTGGTGTTTTATAGAGAGAGAAAGGCAAGGCAGGCAGTGTGGTGTGATGTTTTATAGAGAGAGAAAGGCAGATGGTGTGGTGTTTTATAGAGAGAGAAAGGCAGGCGGTGTGGGTGTTTATAGAGAGAGAAAGGCAAGGCAGGCGGTGTGCTGTTTTATAGAGAGAGAAAGGCAGGCAGTGTGGTGTTTTAAACTTGATGTGTTATTTTTTTAAACCCTTTTTCTCCCCAATTGGTAGTTACAGTCTTGTCCCGTCGCTGCAACTCCTGTACGGACTCGGGAGAGGCAAAGGTCGAGAGCCGTGCGTCCTCCGACACGACCTCCGCCAAGCCACACTGCTTCTTCACACAATGCCCGCTTAACCCGGAAGCTAGCCTCACCACTGTGTCGGAGGAAACACCGTTCCCCATGGCGACCGTGTCAGCGTGCATGTACCTAGCCCGCCACTGGAGATGCTAGAGCACGATGGGACAAGAACATCCCTGCCGGCCAAACCTCCCCTAACCGGACAACGATGGGCCAAACCCTCCCTAACCCGGACAACGATGGGCCAAACCCTCCCCTAACCGGACAACGATGGGCCAAACCCTCCCCTAACCCGGACAACGATGGGCCAAACCCTCCCCTAACCCGTACCACGATGGGCCAAACCCTCCCTAACCGGACGACGCTGGGCCAAACCCTCCCTAACCCGGACAACGATGGGCCAAACCCTCCCTAACCCGGACGACGCTGGCCAATTGTGTGCCGCCTCATGGGTCTCCCGGTCAGATTCAACACAGCCTGTAATCGAACCAGGATCTGTAGTGGCACGGCTAGCACTGCGATGCGGTGCCTAAGACCACTGCGCCACTTGGGAGGCCTGGGACATATTTTGTCTGGGACATATTTCTTGGCTGAAATAATCTGTGTGTGTGTGCGTGTGTGCAGGTCTGATTTTGTATATACCTACGCGTGTGTGCTGGGAGGGCTATTTATTTATTTTTTATGCAGAGCAAAGGGAGATAGAGGACAGTGGGGTGAGCAGTGGCCTGTGGGACTGACTGGTAGAGGACAGTGGGGTAGCAGTGGCCTGTGGGACTGACTGGTAGAGGACAGTGGGGTGAGTAGTGGCCTGTGGGACTGACTGGTAGAGGCAGTGGGGTGAGCAGTGGCCTGTGGGACTGACTGGTAGAGGACAGTGGGGTGAGCAGTGGCCTGTGGGACAGACTGACTGGTAGATGACAGTGGTGTGAGCAGTGGCCTGTGGGACTGACTGGTAGAGGACAGTGGGGTGAGCATTGGCCTGTGGGACTGACTGTAGAGGACAGTGGGGTGAGCAGTGGCCTGTGAGACAGACTGACTGGTAGATGACAGTGGGGTGAGCAGTGGCCTGTGAGACAGACTGACTGGTAGAGGACAGTGGGGTGAGCAGTGGCCTGTGGGACTGACTGGTAGAGGACAGTGGGGTGAGCAGTGGCCTGCGGGACAGACTGGTAGAGGACAGTGGGGTGAGCAGTGGCCTGTGGGACAGACTGGGTAGAGGACAGTGGGGTGAGCAGGCAGTGGCCTGTGGGACAGACTGACTGGTAGAGGACAGTGGGGTGAGCAGTGGCCTGTGGGACTGACTGGTAGAGGACAGTGGGGTGAGCAGTGCCTGTGGGACAGACTGACTGGTAGAGGACAGTGGTGTGAGCAGGCCTGTGGGACAGACTGACTGGTAGAGGACAGTGGGGTGAGCAGTGGCCTGTGGCAGACTGACTGGTAGAGGACAGTGGGGTGAGCAGTGGCCTGTGGGACAGACTGACTGGTAGATGATGGTGGGGTGAGCAGTGGCCTGTGGAACAGACTGATTGATAGAGGACAGTGGGGTCAACAGTGGCCTGTGGGACAGACTGACTGGGGACAGGAAATGTCTCGTTGTCATGACAATGATGGGGATGGGTGACATTAACTGTAGGCAGAGTTCAACACATCACTCTCATAGAGGTCACTGCAGGGCACTAATCACTCTCACAGAGACCACTGCAGGGCACTAATCACTCTCACAGAGACCACTGCAGGGCACTAATCACTCTCACAGAGACCACTGCAGGACACTAAACACTCTCACAGAGGCCACTGCAGGACACTAATCACTCTCACAGAGACCACTGCAGGACACTAATCACTCTCACAGAGGCCATTGCAGGACACTAAGCACTCTCACAGAGGCCACTGCAGGGCACAGCTGTGTGTATGTGTGTTGCACGCTATACCAAAACTTCTGTACTTTTTTGATACAAAAAAAACGAGCGGTTCGGTACTAGCATTTTTTACTACTTTCGGTATTTCTGTCAAATGTTTCTCATGTGATTGAGAGAAGTCAGTCTGTGCAGCCCCTTATAGAGTGAAGAGGAAAGAGCCTGCTCAACTTCCTCATGAATTGCTACAGCTGTCTGGCTGTATTGTTAGCTCCTCACTCATACTGCACAGAACGTAACACACTTGAATAATGCAACACGACATGTACAAATGTTGAACCTGTTCATTACTGTTCGCTTATCAATGTCCCTACAGGCTAGACCACTTCATAATGCAAGAAGATACCGGTAACTTCCAGCTTTAATTGTACTAGGCTAACTTTACTTGCTAGTTTACAGCTGAAGTCGAACATCAATTCACGACCTTGTTTGGGATAGCAAAATATGCCGATTTCAAAGCTGATTGTCACCAAAAATTTTATTCATTCACTTCATCTCCCTCGCCACCAAAAAGTAATTAACTTCTTCGACTCTCTCTCGCCCCATGTCTAATTTCCAATATTTTCCATTGCCACTGTCAGATTTCACAGCCGCCGTCTGTCTGCCTTGTAAATGACTTTATTACTATCTTAAAGAGACAGCGCACACTTTTATAAAATAAGAGATTGCTTCTTCTATGCAAATGTTGTTGATTAGTACAATAAAATAATAGGTTTTCCTAGCAGTTAAAATAAATCCTAAATGGAAGGGATTATTTGTCATCTGTAATCTAATGAAATTTGCTTAAACAAGCTCAATAACTCAACCCATGCGCATGCTCCTATTGAATAAAATGCATTCACCTGTATTGTGAACAGTGGCGTGTATTCATGGATGCCAAGGGAAGCCAGGCTTCCTCAAAAAAATTACCAAGAAAAAAAAACATACAATAATTTATCTTTTGTCTCTCTGCGTTTCATAATATTCTTTCAATTCGTAAGCATCCGAGCGAAACAAATCCCCCTCTGTCTCCGTATGTGTAGACTGTCTATCTGATGCTGACTGGTCCAAAAGAGTATGATAATAATAGTAATACCCGTGGTATTGAACGCAAGGGAAGCCAGCGAGCATTTGGCCTCCCATGATAAAAAAGTATAAAATAATAGCCAATCAGTGTTGAACTAAACTGAGTGAGCACAACTGTGAATGGTCCTGGCGCACGAATGTCAAGGGAAGCCAGTTTGGATTTGGCATGACTCCTATCAAATAGAATCGAGAGCATATGTCATTGACAGAAACAAGTTGAATTGTTGCATCTTGTTGTGTTGTCCTCCGGTGGCTAGCTAGCTATGATTATAACGACCATTCTGATGCAACTATTAATTCATACATGGTTGTGCCCCTGGCCTGAGAGGATGGAAGTTCAATATGTAGCTAGATGTAGAAGGCCAATGTTAACTAGCTAATGTTGCCCATGAATGGAAGTTAGGCTAGCGAGCAAGCATTTTAGCCAGGTAGACTAGGACAACAAAAACTAAAAGCGTGTACTGTATGGCAGAGTGAAAGACCGTTTCGTCACGCACACAGAAATCAGAACCATGGACAGCCACATCATATTTAGCTTACGTTGATTGGACWAAATTGTTTTTGGTATCTTTTAGTTGTCACTGTATTAGACTAAGCAGAGGTGATTTGATGATGTTGAAATGTTAAAGTGTAAATGGTGCTGGAATAGTGGAGGCAGCTCCGTTTTCTTTGGGACTTGTGGTAACTCCATAGTTATAATCAATAGTTGTTTAGTGGTTTAGGGATTTTACCTATGCATCGCTACTGATTGTGACTAGACCTAGGCTTCATCCAGGGGTTGGAAACAAAATTATTTTCCAATCGTTTAGTTCTGAGCAGAACTATTATTTTATAAGTTCCGTTCCACTGTTCTGACAGCAAAATAAAGTTCTGAACTGGTTGGAACACAAAAAAAGGCCATAAATCATGGCCTGACGATGAGGGAGGCTGGGCAGAGAGTCAAGCCACCTGAGTCGAGCCCAACCTGAGTCGAGCCCAACCGAGTCGAGCCCAACCCGAGTCGAGCCCAACCGGAGTCGAGCCCAACCGGAGTCGAGCCCAACCGGAGTCGAGCCAACCCGAGCCCAACCGAGTCGAGCCCAACCTGAGTCGAGCCCAACCTGAGTCGAGCCCAACCCGAGTCGAGCCCAACCCGAGTCGAGCCCAACCGGAGTCGAGCCCAACCGGAGTCGAGCCCAACCGGAGTCGAGCCCAACCGGAGTCGAGCCCAACCCGAGCCCAACCCGAGTCGAGCCAACCCGAGTCGAGCCCAACCCGAGTCGAGCCCAACCCGAGTCGAGCCCAACCCGGGGTCGAGCCAACCCGAGTCCAGCCCAACCCGAGTCGAGCCCAACCCGAGTCGAGCCCAACCCGAGTCGAGGCCCAACCCGAGTCGAGCCCAACCGAGTCGAGCCCAACCCGAGTCGAGCCCAACCCGAGTCGAGCCCAACCCGAGTCGAGCCCAACCCGAGTCCAGCCCAACCCGAGTCGAGCCCAACCCGAGTCGAGCCCAACCCGAGTCCAGCCCAACCTGAGTCCAGCCCAACCCGAGTCGAGCCCAAACCCGAAGTCGAGCCCAACCCGAGTCCAGCCCAACCCGAGTGCGAGCCCAACCCGAGTCGAGCCCAACCCCGAGTTCGAGCCCAACCCGAGTCGAGCCCAACCTGAGTCCAGCCCAACCTGAGCCCAGCCTAACCTGAGTCGCTACACGGTAGCATCCGTAATACAGACAATTAGAATGGAGAAGGTCAAAAAAATAAGCTGAATCTTTTTTCTTCCTGAATCTTTTCTATTTCTGTGTTACAGGAACCATTTTTTGTGTGTAAGCAATCGAGAAAAACTCGGTATCCGGTTCTCATGCTTTTGAAATAACGTCTCTGTTCCGGGAACAGTATAGAACAGTATAGTCTGTTTCTGTTCCTTGAAAATGTGTATTATTTTCCGGTTACCGGCTACATTTTGATTTACCCAGTTTATCAATAGAGATTTATCATTCAAATAAATAATTACCATTATGTTGTTTTGTAGTTAGATTGGTAAAAACAAAGTCAAATTGACTGTATAATTGTATAATTGATTCATTAATGCATACATGGCTATCTCAAATGTTTTTTAGTTAAAACTGTTCAAATGTAATGATGCTGAACTCATAAGATGCCCAACGATTGTACAGAGCAGTAGTTGAGTTGATCTGTCTGGATCAAGTGGCATTCTGTGACTTTGGCTAATACAAAGTCACAAAATACACCTCCTTTTGGTATATTTTTGCTATCGTTTTGGAATCGAGTGTCGTGAAGTATCTCTCACTGACTGTCCCTAGCCCTGCCTGTTACAGCACTAAAACATTAGGCACCTTTCAATTTCATTTCCTTAATTCTTTAAAGTTAACTTGACGGGCATCTTTAGAAGGAGAAAGAGGGGGACTCAGAAGAGGAAGAGATGGAGGGATATGAAGAGACATAGAAAAGGAGGAAGCACTCAGAAGGGAAGAGAAAATGACGGCTTTACGCAGGCCAGAATGTCACCGTCTTGTAGATAAGAAATGAGAGGAAACTAAAAATCCAGACTAGCCCTCAAAATGATGCAGTCCGTCCGACCACTTCCCATTTAGGGGGAAAGAAGACCAATGAATTTTCCTCCATCCCAGACCCATTAACATCAACCCGTGGGACGATCACCGTCTCCATGGCAACGCCTCTCTCTGTCTCCTGTCTGGGTGTGTCACCTTGTCAGGGTTATCTCTCTGTCTCCTGTCTGGGTGTGTCACCTTGTCAGAGGTTATCTCTCTGTCTCCTGTCTGGGTGTGTCACCTTGTCAGAGGTTTCTCTCTGTCTCCTGTCTGGGTGTGTCACCTTGTCAGAGGTTATCTCTCTGTCTCCTGTCTGGGTGTGTACCTTGTCAAGGTTATCTTCTGTCTCCTGTCTCTGGTTGTGTCACCTTGTCAGAGGTATCTCTCTGTCTCCTGTCTGGTGTGTGTCACCTTGTCAGAGGTTATCTCTCTGTCTTACTGTCTGTTGTGTCACCTTGTCAGAGGTTTTTTCTCTGTCTCCTGTCTGGGTGTGTCACCTTGTCAGAGGTTATCTCTCTGTCTCCTGTCTGGGTGTGTGTCACCTTGTCAGAGGTTATCTCTCTGTCTCCTGTCTGGTTGTGTCACCTTGTCAGAGGTTATCTCTCTGTCTCCTTTCTGGTGTGGTCACCTTGTCAGAGGTTATCTCTCTCGTCTCCTGTCTGGGTGTGTCACCTTGTCAGAGGTTTATCTCTCTGTCTACTGTCTGGTTTGTGTCACCTTGTCAGAGGTTTTTTCTCTGTCTCCTGCTGGTGTGTGTCATCTTTGTCAGAGGTTATCTCTCTGTCTCCGTCTGGGTGTGTCACCTTGTCAGAGGTTATCTCTCTGTCTCCTGTCTGGGAGTGTCACCTTGTCAGAGGTTATCTCTCTGTCTCCTGTCTGGGTGTGTCACCTTGTCAGAGGTTATCTCTCTGTCTCCTGTTCTGGGAGTGTCACCTTGTCGAGGTTATTCTCTCTGTCCTCCTGTCTGGGTGTGTCACACTTGTCAAGAGGTTATCTCTCTTCTTATGTCCTTGTCTGGGTGTGTCCTTGTCAGAGTTTCTCTCTGCTTCCTGTCGTGGGTGTGTGTGTGTGTGTGTGTGTGTGTGTGTGTGTGTGTGTGTGTAGTGTGTGTGTGTGTTGTGTGTGTGTGTGTGTGTGTGGTTGTGTGGGGTTTGTGTGTTGTGTTGTGTTGTGTGTTGTGTGTGTGTGTGTGTGTGTGTTCTATCTTTGGTGCCCTCTCAGGGATAGGCTTTCTCTGTCTTCTATACTGAACAAAAATATAAATGCAACATGCAACAATTTCAAAGATTTACAGTTGGTAGAAGGAAATCAGTCAATTGAAAGAAATT
Source organism: Salvelinus sp. IW2-2015 (assembly GCF_002910315.2). Lineage (NCBI taxonomy): Eukaryota > Metazoa > Chordata > Actinopteri > Salmoniformes > Salmonidae > Salvelinus > Salvelinus sp. IW2-2015. The sequence goes on along the minus strand of NW_019943426.1, from coordinate 4,935 downwards.
CATTAGGCCCCATTGGGTGGGCTTATGTTCAGTGTAGCTGTCTATGTGTGTCGTGTCCTTTCTTGGCTTTGAATCCCCCACCCCATCCCCCCACCCGGTCAGACACAAGGCCCTACGGAGCCGTGGCCAGAACACAAGATGGCAAACGTGGTCAGGGGAGGGGTGTGTCAGGGATGGGGGCCTGAAGTGGGAAGACGTGCCCAGAGGGATCATGGGAGAGAGAGGCAGACGCATGCTGATTAGCGTGGCATTGACTATCATTAGGCCTTTGAGACTGACACACACACACACACAAACACACAGATCTACAGCAACATATGCTGCATGGCGTGAAATCCTGATGAGAGGCGGAGATGGACCTGCTAGAGCTGGTCTTGTCTTTCTGCTCTCTCTCTCAGGTTGGAGAACGTCAAAGAGGAAGTTGTGTCTGATACAAGGATGTGAGAGGCCCTTGTGTTGAATAAAACATTAAACAAAAGAAAGCCTCTCTTTGAAAATGCAATGAAAGTGTAATGTCACCAAAAATGCGTCATAGGATTTCTTCAAAATGTGAATATTTTGCATAACTTTGAATACATTTTAGTCATAAATTATAGATATTTTTATTTTATGAAATTGCAATTTTGAGCTACACTCTCACTTCCACTTCATCAACCCTTCATCAATCTTCATCAACCCTTCATCAACCTCCATCAACCCTTCATCAACCTTCATCAGCCCTTTATCAACCCTTCATCAACCTCCATCAACCCTTCATCAACCTTCATCAGCCCTTCATCAGCCCTTCATCAGCACTTCATCAGCCCTTCATCAACTCTTCATCAGCCCTTCATCAGCCCTTCATCAGCCTTCATAAACCTTCATCAACCGTCATCAGCCCATTTACATCAAACTTCATCAGCCTTACATCAACCCTTCATACCTTCATCAAACTTCATCAGCCCTCATTACAGCCTCATCGGCTCGTCCAGCCCTTCATTCAACCCTTCATCAACCTTCATCAAACTTCATCAGCCTTACATCAACCCTTCATCAACCTTCTCATCGCTCTTCATCAGCCCTTCTCACAACATTCATCAGCCCTTCATCACCTCCATCACCCCGTCATGAACCTTCATACACTTCATCAACCTTTCATCAACATTCATCATCCATTCTATCAGCCCTTTATCAGCCCTTTATCAACCCTTCTCGTTCAGCCCTTCATCAGCCGTTCATCAAACTCTTATCACCACCTCCTAATCAGCCCTTACATCATCATCACCCTTATCATGCTTCATAACCTCCATCAGCCTTCATAAACTATCGTCAGCCTTCATCAGCCCTTCATAAACCCTTCATTAGCCGCTTCATCAGCCCTTCATCACCTTCATCAGCCCTTCATCAACCCTTCATCAGCCTTCATCAACCTCTTCATCAGCTTCATCAGCTCATCACTTCATCAGCCTCATCACGTCCATCAGCACCTTCATCACCTTCAGCATCAACATCATCCAACTAATCATACACCCTTCATCATACTTCATAGCATACACAAATTCATCAACCTTCATCATACAGCTTCATCACCCTTCATACCCTTCATCACCCTTCTCAACGCTTCATCAACATTCATCAGCCTTCTATCAGCCCCTTCATCACACCTTTCATAGCACCTCTACAGCACCTTCATCAACCTTCATCAACACTTCATCAACCTTCACATACAATTCATCACCTTCATCAGCCTTCTATCAGCCTTCTCAACCTTACTATCGAAGCCCTTCTATCAGCCTGTCATCAACCTTCATCGCATCCATCAGCCTTCATCAACATTCATCAGCCTCATCAGCACATTCATAACTCTATCAGCCTTATCAACTCTTTATCAGCCTCATCAAGCGCTTCATCAACCTCACACCTCATGCAAAAGCCCTGTCATCACTCTTCATCACAACTTCAATCAGCCTTAATAACTTCAATCACCGTTACAACTTATCAGCTCCTCATCATCAGGCCTTCATCACCTTCAATCACCGTTATCAGCTTCCATTAAACTTACATCTATGAACATATCCAATTTACATAAGCTCAATCAACTAAACAAACTTCATCAGTATCGCCTTCATCGCCTCATCACTCATCAACTAACTTCATCAATTCTGCCACCCGTCTCGACCCTTCATCAGCCTTTGTTCATCAACCTTCATCAGCCTCATTCAATCATCCCTTCTCAGTACCTTTATCAGCCCTTTTGCCATCAGCCCTTCATCAGCCCTTCATCAGCCCCTTCATCAACTCTTTCATCAGCCCTTCATCAGCCCTTCATCAACCTCCCATCAACCCTCAGACAACCTTTCATCAGCCCTTCATCAACCTCATCAGCCCTTCATAAACCCTTCATCAGCCCTTCATCAGCCCTTCATAAACCCTTTCATCAGCCCTTCATCAGCCCTTCATCCACCTTCATCAGCCCTTCATCAACCCTTCATCAGCCCTTCATCAACCTCCATCAGCCCTTCATCAGCCCTTCATCAACCCTTCATCAGCCCTTCATCAACCTCCATCAGCCCTTCATCAACCCTTTCACCAACATTCATCACCTTCATCAACCCTTCATCACCCTTCTATCAGCCTTACATCAAACATTCCAACCATTCATAACATTCATCCAGCCTTCATAGCACTTCATCAGCCCTTCATCAACTCTTCATCAGCCCTTCATCAGCACTTCATCAACCTTCATAGCCCTCCTCAGCCCTTCATCCACACTCTCATCCAACTCATCAGCCCTATCATAAACCTTCATCAGCCCTTCATCAACTCTTCATCAGCCCTTCATCAGCCCTTCATAAACCTTCATCAACCGTCATCAGCCCTTCATCAAACTTCATCAGCCTTACATCAACCCTCATCAACCTTCATAAACTTCATCAGCCCTCATCACCTTCATCGGCCCTCATCAGCCCTTCATCACCCTTCATCAACCCTTCATCAAACTTCATCAGCCTTACATCAACCTTCATCAACCCTTCATCAGCTCTTCATCAGCCTCATACATTCATCAGCCCTTCATCAACTCCATCAACCCGTCATGAACCTTCATCAGCCCTTCATCAACCCTTCATCAACATTCATCATCCCTTCTATCAGCCCTTTATCAGCCCTTTATCAACCCTTCATCAAGCCCTTCATCAGCCCTTCATCAACTCTTCATCAGCCTTCATCAGCCCTTCATCAATCCTCCATCAACCCTTCATCAACCTTCATCACACCTTCATCAACCTCCATCAGCCTTTCATAAACCCCTCATCAGCCCTTCATCAGCCCTTTCATAAACCTTCATCAGCCCTTCATCAGCCCTTCATCCACCTTCATCAGCCTTCATAACCCTTCATGCAGCCCTTCATCAACCTCCATCAGCCCTTCATCAGCCCTTCATCACCCTTCATCAGCCTTCATCAACCTCCATCAGCCCTTCTACCCTTCACCAACATTCATCAACCCCTTCATCAACCTTCTTCATCCCTATCTATCAAGCCTTACATCAACATTCATCAACCCTTCATCCCCCATTCATTGATCAACTTCATCAACCCTCATCATCACTCATTCATCAGCCCTTCATCAACCCTTCATCAGCATTCATCAGCCCTTCTATCATCCTTCATCAACCCTTCATCAGACCCTTCTAATCAGCCCTTCATCAACCCTTCATCAACATTCATCAACACTTCATCAACATTCATCAGCCCTTCATCAAACCTTCATCAACATTCATCAACACTTCATCAACATTCATCAGCCCTTCATCAAACCTTCATCAACATTCATCAGCCTTACATCGGCCTTACATCAGCCCTTTACTTATAAAATAATAAAACTGCTTCCCAAACTCAAACTTCCTCATTGTATTATTATATAAATCTAATGATTTATTCTGGAAATGCCTCTGGCTCTTACACACGAATCCTCCCTGGTAAGAGTTCTCAGGGGCCATCCAGCTGTGCGTTCCAGAGTGTGTGTGTGGTGTGTGTGGTGTGTGTGTACGCTGGATTTCTTGATGCGTTCACACACAGAATGCGATGTTAGCCACATAGCCTTCCGCGGGCGTACCAACCTCATAGCCTGGTTCCTCTCTAGGTTTCTTCCTAGGTTTTGGCCTTTCTAGGGAGTTTTTCCTAGCCACCGTGCTTCTACACCTGCATTGCTTGCTGTTTGGGGTTTTAGGCTGGGTTTCTGTACAGCATTTTGAGATATCAGCTGATGTACAAAGGGCTATATACATTTGATTTGATTTGATTTTGTGTACTCCTCTCACTCTCCACCTCAGACCATCAGCCTGCAGCTAACTAGCCACACACTGCTCACAGAGGTAGCGTTATTTTGTTGTGCGGAGGGATACTGTATGGTGCAGATGGAGGCTGTGATATGGAAACTGTCCCCGAGTCTGCAGGCCCACAGTGCTGCGTTGGGTTTTGCAGGTCACGGCTGCAGTGGGAGCCTGTGTGTGTGTGTGTGTGGTCCCGTGTGGCTCAGTTGGTAGAGCATGGCGCTTGCAACGCCAGGGTTGTGGGTTCATTCCCCACGGGGGGACCAGGATGAATATGTATGAACGTTCCAATTTGTAAGTCGCTCTGGATAAGAGCGTCTGCTAAATGACTTAAATGTAAATGTGTGTGTGTGTGAGTGCTGGGTCGAGCGCAGGAGTCCTCCTCTCCCGTCCAAACTCACTCCTCCTTTAAATGGCTTTTCCATTGTGCGTTTTTCTATGGAATGGAACGTTCTCTCTAGTCTCTATTTCTCTCTCTTCCAAAACTCTGTTTTTCTTCTATTGACACTGGAGTGTGGTGTCTTTCTTGTTCCAGATAAGAGATGAGAGGAAAGGAGAGCTCTCTCTCTCTCTCTCTCTCTCTCTCTCTTCTCTCTCTCTCTCTCTCTCTCTCTCTCTCTCTC
>NW_019943425.1:134209-135167 GCF_002910315.2 Salvelinus sp. IW2-2015 | reverse complement strand
TCCATGTTCCCCCTCTCCTCTCCTCCTCCATGGGGTGATGGAAGTGGGACAGAGGAGAGAAACAAGCAGATCAGGTTTTTCACTCTTCATTCCCCTGGGAGACTCAACTCTCCTCACTGCTGCTGGCTCTTACTCACTCTCTCCCTCCCCCATCTCTCTCTCTCTTTCACTATTTCCCTCTTTCTCTTTCAATATTTTGCTCTCTCTCTATCTTTTCAGGATGGCTGAGATTGGTAGAACTACGTTAGTATTATTGGATTCAAATGAAATAATTAACTATTGTACATACATATGGTTTTCTATATTTTCCATATGCACTATATATACACAAGTATGTGGACTTCAAATGAGTGGATTTGGCTATTTCAACCACACCCGTTGCTGACAGGTGTATAAAATCGAGCACACAGCCATGCAATCTCCATAGACAATCATTGGCAGTAGAATGGCCGTACTGAAGAGCTCAGTGATTTTTTGACGTGGCACCGTCAAAAGGATGTCACCTTTCCAACAAGTCAGTTTGTCAAATTTCTGCACTGCTAGAGCTGCCCTGGTCAACTGTTAGAGCTGTTATTGTGAAGTGGAAAAGTCTAGGAGCAACAACGGCTCAGCCGCAAAGTGTCAGGCCACYAAAGCTCAGAACAGGACCGCCAAGTGCTGAAGCGCGTAGTATGTAAAAATTGTCTGTCCTCGGTTGCAACACTCACTACCAAGTTCCAAACTGCCTCTGGAAGCAACGTCAGCACAATAACTGTTCGTTGGGAGCTTCATGAAATGGGTTGCTATGATCGAGCAGCCGCACACAAGCCTAAGATCACCATGCGCAAWTCCAAGTTTCGGCTGGAGTGGTGTAAAGCTCGCCACCATTGGACTCTGGAGCAGTGGAAACGCGTTCTCTGGAGTGATGAATCACGCTTCACCATCTGGCAGTCCGACGGACTAATCTGGGTTTGGCGGA
>NW_019943425.1:124347-130045 GCF_002910315.2 Salvelinus sp. IW2-2015 | reverse complement strand
TCGAATATGGTGGCGAGGCTTTACACCACTCAGCCGAAACTTGGAATTGCGCATGGTGATGCTTAGCTGTGTTGCGGCTGCTCGATCATAGCAACCCATTTCATAAGCTCCCAACGAACAGTTATTGTGCTGACGTTGCTTCCAGAGCAGTTTGGAACTGGTAGTGAGGTGTTGCAACCGAGGACAGACAATTTTTACATACTACGCGCTTCAGCACTTGGCGGTCCTTTTCTGAGCTTTTGTGGCTGAACTTTGCGGCTGAGCCGTTGTTGCTCCTAGACTTTCCACTATCACAATAACAGCTCTAATTGACCAGGGCAGCTCTAGCAGTGCAGAAATTTGACAAAGACTTGTTGGAAGGTGACATCCTTTTGACGGTGCCACGTCAAAAAACTGAGCTCTTCAGTAGGCCATTCTACTGCCAAGTATTGTCTATGGAGATTGCATGGCTGGTGCTCGATTTTTAATAACCTTTCAGCAACGGGTGTGGTTGAAATAGCCAAATCACTCATTTGAAGTCCACATACTTGTGTATATATAGTGCATATGGAAAATATAGAACCATTGTATGTACAATAGTTAATTATTTCATTTGAATCCAATAATACTCTCCATTGGACTCTGGAGCAGTGGAAACGCGTTCTCTGGAGTGATGAATCACGCTTCACCATCTGGCAGTCCGACGGACTAATCTGGGTTTGGCGGATGCCAGTAGAACGCTACCTGCCCCAATGCATAGTGCCAAATGGATGAGGAATAATGGTCTGGGGCTGTTTTCATGGTTCGGGCTAGACCCCTTAGTTCCAGTGAAGGGAAATCTGAACACTACAGCATACAGTGACGTTATTGATGATTCTGTGCTTCCAACTTTGAGGCAACGGTTTGGGGAAGACCCTTTCCTGTTTCAGCATGACAATGCCCCAGTGCACAAAGTGAGGTCCATACAGAAATAGTTTGTCGAGATCGGTGTGGAAGAACTTGACTGGCCTGACTAATACTCTTGTGACTGAATGGAAGCAAGTCCCCACAGCAATGTCCAACATCTAGTGGAAAGCCTTCACAGAAAAATGGAGGCTGTTATAGCAGCAAAGGGGGGACCAACTCCATATTAATGTACATGATTTGGGAATGAGATCTTCGACAAGGAGGTGTCCACATACCTTTGGTCATGTAGTGTAAAAGCACATCTGAAAAGTCTCTCACTCTGTCTCTATCCCCTCCTGATCCATTCACATGCTCACACATCCTGGTTGACGGGTTCACTTCAGTCTCCACTCTTCAAATTCCCAACGTGGTCGTTCTCTCTGCATGTTTATCTTTCATGTTAGTGTCCTCCCTCCTTACCCCCTCCTTCTTCCACCTTTCTCCTGACTCGTGGCTCTCTCTCTCTCGCTCTCATTCCTTCTCTCTGTCTCTCCCTCATTCTCTGTCTCTCTCTCTCATTCCCCTCTCTCTCTTTCCTTCCCCGTCTCTCTCTGGAACAACTTTAATTAGCTAGTAGCCGGGAGTCAACCTCTGCTCCTCCACACTCCCACTGTGACACACACATATGCAAATGCATACAACAAACACACACTGACACATACACACACCGACACACACACACACCGACACACACACACACACACACACACACACACACACACACACACACACACACAAACATTCAGAAATATGCTTGTTTTGGAAAAACAAAATGTATTCTGAAATCCTATAATTGCACTGATTCCCTTAAGTCTATTGCATGTATGCCTGGTTAAAACTGTGTCTGTGTAAAATACTGTTTTAGCTGTGTGAAAGCAGCATCCCTCCGGTGGTTCAGAGCACCAGAATGTCATGCCATGGCTTGGGGGAGGGGCTTCGGGGTCCATGTGACTCTCAACATTAGCAGTGACACAGAAAATATGTTTCAATTCTGCATTTTGCCCTCCGACGAAAATCTAGGACTTTCAATGTAATGCATTTTTTATTTGGGTTTACATTAAAATCATCAGGAGGGAATATGTTTGTGGCTGTACTTCACTGTAGCGTTGCTGTGAGGCACAGTGAGGAATGAAAGAGATTTAGATCCCAGTGGAGATACACAGGAGCCCTTTCTTTTAGAGGGAATTCGCCTCAAGATCAGAGTGTGTGTGTGTGTGTGTGTGTGTGTGTGTGTGTGTGTGTGTGTGTGTGTGTGTGTGTGTGTGCGTGCGTGCGTGCGTGCGTGCGTGCGTGCGTGCGTGCGTGTGTGTGTATGCGTGTGTGCGCGAGTGTGTTGCGTGTCTGTGTGTCTGTGTGTGTGTGTATGCTGTGTTTATTAGATGTAGTATGGAGGAGGAGGACAGCTGATAGTGGTCACAGGACTATCAGCAATCAACCGCACTTTCAGCCACACACAGCCAGGGGTGTTGACAAGACACAAACTCCCACAGGACTAGGGAGACAGTGTGTGCATCCCAAATTCCTTTATGGTGAAATATATTTTAAAACGCTTTAAAAAGTAGTGCACTACATAGGGAATAGGGTGCCATTTTGGGACATGGCTCTGGTCTAAAGTAGTGCACTACATAGGGAATAGGGTGCCATTTTGGGACATGGCTCTGGTCTAAAGTAGTGCACTACATAGGAGGGAATAGGGTGCCATTTTGGGACAAGGCTCTGGTCTAAAGTAGTGCACTACATAGGGAATAGGGTGCCATTTTGGGACATGGCTCTGGTCTAAAGTAGTGCACTACATAGGAGGGAATAGGGTGCCATTTTGGGACAGGGCTCTGGTCTAAAGTAGTGCACTACATAGGGAATAGGGTGCCATTTTGGGACATGGCTCTGGTCTAAAGTAGTGCACTACATAGGAGGGAATAGGGTGCCATTTGGGACAGGACTCTGGTCAAAAATAGTGCACTACATAGGGAATAGGGTGCCATTTGGGAACCCATTCACAGTGCTTGAGTAAGATGTGTGTGGCTCAGCAGTAGAACAGACCAGTGAGTTAGTTAGGCCTCAACAGAAACATGTTACGGTGTTGAATCCAAAATCACCAAAGCACAAACACACGGATATGAATCACAAACACTTCCCCCTGAACCTGGATACAGTAGGCATCCCGACTTCAGTCAGAAACACATTTAGAGTTGAAAACACAGTTTTTTCCCCATTCGACTTAGTGTAGTTGAAAACCCCTTTAAATCCACTGGGACCAACGATAAAGCTACTTTCCTCTATTCAATTTGAAACCCGTTTTAAAGCTCATTTCTCTTAAACCTCTGTTCAATCTGAGATCCGTTTTAAAGCTCATTTCTCTAAAACCTCTGTCAATCTGAGAATCCGTTTTAAAGCTCATTTCTCTAAACCTCTATTCAATCTGAAACCCGTTTTAAAGCTCATTTCTCTAAAACCTCTATTCAATCTGAAACCAGTTTTAAAGCTCATTTCTCTAAAACCTCTATTCAATCTGAACCCCGTTTAAAGCTCATTTCTCTAAAAACCTCTATTCAATCTGAAACCCAGTTTAAAGCTCATTTCTCTAAAACCTCTATTCAATCTGAAACCGCGTTTTAAAGCTCATTCTCTTAAACTATTCAATCTGAAACCGTTTTAAAGCTCATTTCTCTAAAACCTCTATTCATCTGAAACGTTTTAAAGCTCATTTCCTGTTGAGCCGACATATGCAGCGTTACGTGAATGCAGTCTCCGCTAACGCGGGACGTTGCTTTCACATTTCAATCACACTGTAACGCTGAATAGAGCCCATAGTTTAACTAACTGAATAACAGTAACTTCTGACTCATTGAGAAAATCTCATTTCTCCACTCCTGTCTCCTTCTGATTTTCGAAAACTTGCTACATCACATCGGCCCCGTAAACACTCAGTGTAAAACTACACAACATGGTTGTGATACAACTAGAGCTGCAAAATTCCAGAAGTTTTAAATAAATTCCCAGCTTTTTCAGAAATCCTGGTTGAAGGATTACGGATTTCCTGTTTGTTCCCTCCTGATCCCAGCAGGCCTCCAACCGCGATTTCGGGAAAATCCGGACATTTATTTAAAGTTCCCGGAATTTTCCAACTCTAGATACAACTYGTATTGTTGTGATACAACGGAGAGTTTGTCTCCTACAACATGTCAACACAACCATTTGGTGCTGTTTCTACAACTAGAAAAACTCTCTGTTGAATCACAACCATTGTGAACTCTTTCAAATGTGTATGTTGTGTTATATTCCTTCATTCTCCATTCAAATCCCTCCATATTCAAGAGCTTTCAATCAGTATCTCTTCCTACAGATAATTGTTTGTATTAAGTGTTTCAATTGTGTCTTGATTGGTATTGGCTCTGTTCTGCCTGGCAGGTCACACTCCAGGTGTAACTAATTAGTTAATTGCTCAAGCCAGCACATAAAACAGGTGTGTTCAGAATGTTCTAGATAGAGTCCATGTTGGAAAGGTTTAATGTGTGATGTTGCTGGTTTAGCGTGTGCCTAGTTGTATAACGTTTTTCGGTTGTGTACCTTTTAAGCCTTTTAAGTACCCGGCCTTGTAACAGTAACTCAGGTTAAAAGTGTTGAACTTTGTACAGCTGTAACACCTATGTATAATTTTCTCCATATTTAAATGAAGTGTATACTGCTCTCACCCCCTCCTCTCCCCCTCCCCTCTTCCTAAATGTACCACCTCTCCCTTTTTCCTTAATTTCTCTTTCATTTTGTCGTTCCTCTCCTCTGTTTCTCTCTATCCTTCATGCCAACTTCATTTCCGCTCCCCTCCCTCTCTCTCTGGCTTTCTTTGACCACTAATGGAATGCATGGCATTTCCTCCTCTCCACCCCCTACACCTCCCTGTACTGACCCTTCACCCTCTTCTCTCTCCCCTCAATCTCTCTCTCTTTCTCTCCCCTCCTCGCTCTCGGATAGGAGTCCATGTTGGAAAGGTTTAATGTGTGATGTTGCTGGTTTTAGCGTGTGCCTAGTTGTATAACGTTTTTGGTTGTGTACCTTTAAGCCTTTTAAGTACCGGCCTTGTAACAGTAACTCAGGTTAAAAGTGTTGAATTTGTACAGCTGTAACACCTATGTATAATTTTCTCCATATTTAAATGAAGTGTATACTGCTCTCAACCCCTCTCCTCTCCCCTCCCCTCTTCCTAAATGTACCACCTCTCCCTTTTTCCTTAATTTCTCTTTCATTTGTCGTTCCCTCCTCTGTTTCTCTCTATCCTTCATGCCAACTTCATTCCGCTCCCCTCCCTCTCTCTCTGGCTTTCTTTGACCACTAATGGAATGCATGGCATTTCTCCTCTCCACCCCCTACACTTCCCTGTACTGACCCTTCACCCTCTTTCTCTCCCCCTCAATCTCTCTCTCTTCTCTCCCTCCTCGCTCTCGGTCTCTCCTTCACCCTCTTCTCCTCCCCTCTATCTCTCTCTCTTTCTCTCCCTCCTTGCTCTCGTCTCTCTTCACCCTCTTCTCTCTCCCTCTATCTCTCTCTCTTTCTCTCCCCTCCTCGCTCTCGTGGCTTCCTTCACCCTCTTCTCTTCCCCTCTAGCTCTCTCTCTTCTCTCCCCTCCTCGCCTCGTCTCTCCTTCACCCTCTTCTCTCTCTTCTCTCCCTCCTCGCTCTCGGTCTCTCCTTCACCTCTTCTCTCCCCTCTCGCTCTCGGTCTCTTTCTCTCCCCTCCTCGCTCTCCTTGACTCTTTCCCTCTCTGTCTCTGCTGTCTCCC
>NW_019943425.1:99936-124322 GCF_002910315.2 Salvelinus sp. IW2-2015 | reverse complement strand
TCTTTCCTTCACCCTCTTCTCTCTCCCCTCTATCTCTCTCTCTTGCTCTCTCCCTCCTCGCTCCTCGTGCTCTCCTTCCACCCTCTTCTCTCTCCCCTCTAGCTCTCTCTCTTCTCTCCCCTCCTCGCTCGTCGTCTCTCCTTCACCCTCTTCTCTCCTCTTCTCTCCTCCTCGCTCTCGGTCGTCTCCTTCACCTCTTCTCTCCCCTCCTCGCTCTCGGTCTCTTTCTCTCCCCTCACTCGCTCTCCTTGACTCTTTCCCTCTCTGTCTCTGCTGTCTCCCCTCCTTGTTCTTGGTCTCTCCTTCTCCCTCTGTCTCTTTCACCCTGTGTCTCTCTGCTACCTCTCTCCAACCCCTTCACCTCCCTATACTGACCTCACCATAATCTCTCTCTCTCCCCTCGCCTTTCTCTTCTCTGTGTCTCGCTTTCCCTGACTATATCATTTGTATTTATAGTCTTTCACATTCCTTCATGCTTCCTTTATCTTTCCTCTTTGGCCTCTATCTTCACATCCCTTTTCTCCCGTATTCCAGCATCGTTGCAAAGTCATTCCACAGATTTACATATAAGCCTTCCATCTCTCTTCGACCTTAAAAGGCCAATCAAAGCAGTCACCTGGCTGTTATTTTGAATAAAACCACTGAGGATGGGGCTTTGAGAAATGTCTCTCAAACTCATAGACAGAGCTATGGATGCAACGACTGACCATCCATTATAAAGTTTTAACCATGTTTGAGGCTTTACAGTGTTGGCTCAGAATGTACATTGTTACAAACAATGTATTTTGGGTTCTGCTGGGTAACAACAGTTCAGCTAAGCTCATGAGGCGTTTGTAAATTAAATTCTTCAAGAATCAATGGGTATGTATCTTAATTTATAAGTCCAAAATGGATGTAGTAACTGCAGATTTCCCCTGTATCCCATTTAATATCCCTAATGGAATCAAGAGGAGAGGCCTGCTGCTGCATTAACAGGTTGGAAGACATTTCTGCTTTGGCTAGTATAAGAAGAGATGGAGGAAAATACTGTCTCTCTCTCTCTCTCTCTCTCTCCTCTCTCTCTCCTCTCTCTCTCTTCTCTCTGCTCTCTGTCTCTCGTCTTCTGTCTCTTCCATATACATTTAGCTGTCTTTCTGTCTATCCCTCTATTCATCCCTCACTCTCCCTCTCTCCAGCAAATCGAAAGTTCTATCACCATAGCAACAGCTGCCGTCTGTGAAATTACCTAAATCCCCTCCCTTTGTGTGCTTGTTCCAGCCCTCCAATGACATTCATTGCTACTGTTTGATGGATGAGTACAAACAAATTATTCTAAAAAAGCGAAAGGGAGATGCAAGGAAAGGGACAAGCAGAATGAGGGAGCGATAGAACAGGTGGAGAGGCTGCTAGCCAGACAGTCAACCAGAGAAAAGACAGACAGCAACCAGACAGACAGACAGACGGACAGAACGGACAGATAGACAGACTGTATATCTGTCCATCTGTCTGTCTGTTTTTGACAGACAAACAGGAAGCCAGAAGGAAGACAGACAGAGAAACAAGACAGACAGAGAAAACAGACAGACAGACAGGACAGACAGACAGACAGACAGACAGACAGACAGACAGACAGACAGACAGACAGACAGACAGACAGACAGACAGAGAGGTAGACAGACAGACAGAGAGGTAGACAGACAGACAGACAGACAGACAGACAGACAGGACAGACAGACAGACAGACAGACAGACAGACAGACAGACAGACAGACAGACAGACAGACAGACAACAGACAGACAGACCAGACAGACACAGAGGAGAGGTAGACAGACAGACAGAGAGGTAGAACAGACAGACAGAGTAGAGGGACATGTGTTGGGTGGAACCCAATGAGACGCGATGGATGATGTGATTGTCATGGTAACACTGAAATGAGTGAGAGATAAGAATCAGTTATAGAACCCATTGCCCTTTATGGTTGAGGTCTGGGTCCGTCACCAACCAAGAATTCACAAAATGACAAACACCAAATTGAGACTCTGCATGCAGAATTCTGCAAAAAATATCCTCTGTGTACAACGTAGAACACCAAATAATGCATGCAGAGCAGAATTAGGCCGATACCCACTAATTATCAAAATACAGAAGAAGCCGTTAATTCTACAACCACCTAAAAGGAGTGATTCCCAAACCTTCCATAAAAAAGCCATCACCTCAGAGAGATGCACCTGAGAAGAGCCTTAAGCAAGCTGGTCCTGGGGCTCTGTTCACAAACACAAACAGACCCCACAGAGCCCCAGGACAGCAACACAATTTGACCCAACCCATCATGAGAAAACAAAAAGATAATTACTTGACATATTGGAAAGGAATTAACAAAAAACTGAGCAAACTAGAATGATATTTGTCCCTAAAACAGATGAGTACACAGTGGCAGAATACCCGACCACTGTGACTGACCCAAACTTAAGGAAAGCTTTGACTATGTACAGACTCAGTGAGCATAGCCTTGCTATTGAGAGAGACCGCCATAGGCAGACCTGGCTCTCAAGAGAAGACAGGCTATGTGCACACTGCTACAAAATGAGGTGGAAACTGAGCTGCACTTCCTAACCTCCTGCCAAATGTATGACCATATTAGAGACACTATTCCTCAGATTACACAGATCCACAAGAATTAGAAAACACAAACCCAATTTTGATAAACCTCCATATCTATTGGGTGGAAATACCACCAGTGTGCAATCACAGCAGCAAGATTTGTGACCTATTGCCACAAGAAAAGGGCAACCAGTGAAGAACAAACCCTTTTGTACTTTAACTATGTGCACAAAATATGACATTTGAAATGTCTTTATTCTTTTGGAACTTTTGATGAGTGTAATGTTTACTGTAAATCTTAATTGTTATTTCACTTTTGTTTATTATCTCCTTCACTTGCTTTGGCATTGTCAACATAATGTCCCTCATGCCAATAAAACGCCTTAAATTGAATTGAATTTTGAAGAGGTAAAAGAGGAAGCATGGCATGCTGTCCCCATGGTAACGGAAATCGAGGATCCTGAGAGAGAAAGAGAAACAGAGAAACAGACAAACACAAAGGCACATTAAGAAAGTGGGAGCCATTATCACCCCCCCCCCTTTTCTTCTCTCTTCACCTCCTTCGCTCCCTCCCTCCTCCATCCATCCACCTCTCCTCGTTGTCTCTCAACCTCCATTGAACTTCTCATCTAACCAACACTCACTCTGTTGTAAAGCCACTGTTATCTCTCAGTGTCAATTTGACTGAGGAGGGACCCTGTGTGTGAGTGTGAGTGAGTGTGTGTGTGTGTGTGTTGTTGTGTGTGTGTGTGTGTGTGTGTGTGTCTTGTGTGTGTGTGTGTGTGTGTGTGTGTGTGTGTGTGTGTGTGTGTTGTGTGTGTGTGTGGGGTTTCAGAATTCTCTCATAACTGCTACTCTCTTTTTGATATACTCATTGTAGATTTCTCCCTGTGATGTCACGTCAAAATCCTCTTACAGAGGATGGTGTTGTTGCCGTGGCAAGGCATAAAATATATAGCAACAACAAATTCATTACATTTGGGAAATCATACAATTGGAAGATGGGACCTTGGAAGGATTCAAGGAAAGCCCCAGCTATAAGCCTATTCACCAGAGTTTCACATGTAGGGTCCTTTCATTTTCCAGAGCAGAAATATACATCTGCCAATACGCCAGCTAGCTTAGCTTTATAGGCTCTGGAGTAGAATTTGGATGAAAGGCTACTACATAAATATAACATTCATTTCTATAACATACATCCATCATTCTACTTCTATAAAACACTGTTCTGTCAGTGGCCAATTTGGAGATTTGGAATTTACGCCTTTTCTCCACATGCCTTTCCTAAGCACTTCTCAGTATCTGGTTTTCAAACACACAATACCTGTATTCAGTGGCAAACGCTCCGCAGCTGTGCTACCTTGCGAGCTCTGAATACATTTTATTTAAACTGCTGAAAATCCTCTGACCTTGCTGGCCAACAGCATTTCTCATGGAAGTTTCCAGTACATTTATGATGACACAGCCAGGTAATGCACAATGTGTCAGGTTCAAACTTTACGGCTTGGTCTGCGCCCTGCTCCATAACGATTTAATTAGCCTACATGTAATTTTTTTATTTTTTATATATATATTATAACTGTTACTAATGATCCTCAGCAAAAACCACACGGCCGTGACGGCGTTACAGAGGAAGCAAAGGAAGGTAAACGAAACAATGTAATTTAAAGAATGAAATGATAGGACTTTCCAATTGAAGGGAACTTAACAGTTAAATTGGCAGTTGAATATGTGTAGTTATTAGACCTAGTGACGGTAGTGGATAATATTTAAGGTACACTATGCAGAAATTGTTCCAACATTTCCTGGTTGCAAAAATTCTAATAGTTCCCTTAAATTTCAGTTTATGTGACAAAACAAGCAAGGATAGTGTAGAGAATCATTGTACCATCTAAACCGCTGGAAATATATTTTCCATAACCAACATTTGTATTTCAGCTTTTTGAAGCTGGGTACAAAACCCGAAAGTAGGACGCAGAAATAGCACACATAGAACAGATCTACCGCTTCTTAGACTTGCTTTCAATGAGAATGACAGATCTATAACAACCATTTCTGTGTGAATTTGGTCTGGTCACCCAAAGGTTACATATTGCAGCTTTAAATGGCCATACAATTTCATTTTTGCATGATGGCCATAGCATTCATAAACTTTACTGTGGGAGAGTTTGTATGTTGATTGCTTCGAGTTGCTGCAGTATGACTGGTTTTACATTTGTGACCCAACACCTCTGTCAGTCATATGTTGCATCATTTGAATTGTGGTTTTTTACATTGGATAAAAGTAACAACTCGGAGCTACAAAATGGTATATCACACACTGCAGGTTGAGAACAATGGGAAGTCATTCTGCTTTGAAAGTTCATCAACTTGTAACCCCACTTTTAATTAAAATGGCCCTTGAATGTTTTGGTAACACCTACTGGAAAGCGATTCTTTGTCTACACCCATTCAGCATTGTTCACCACCTCATAAACTTTAGCCCCACCCATCTCTTTAAGATTCACATGTGAGGTCATGTGCTAAACAGAGTGAGTAAGGCAGTGTAGTAAACAACCTGGCTAATTCCCAATCTGGCCCTCACCATCACGGTCACCTAATAATCCCCAGTTTACAATTGGCTCATTCATCCCCTCCTCTCCCCTGTAACTATTCCCCAGGTCGTTGCTGCAAATGAGAACGTGTTCTCAGTCAACTTACCTGGTAAAATAACGGTAAAATAAAATAAATAATAAAATAAAAAAAAGATTTCAAGACTAAAAGTGGGACAATATAGTAGCCTACAATAAAGAAAAACTCCAGGTAAAAATACACTTGATCTAGTCCTTGGCTTATATCCTAATCTGATATCGGTGCAAATCATGTTGTTCTTCACATTACCGTCTCTGGTAAACACACACTATGTCAAATCAAATCAAATCTATTTGTCACATGCACAGGATACAGAGGTGTGTAAAGGGTACAGTTCATATTGCATAGTAGCAATTATCAAAAATAGAAAATGGCTAGATATAAATATTGTATAAAGATGTTAGAATTAGTAGATGATGCTTACCCAATCACACTCGTCAAATTGATGGGTCATGTTAAGGAATGCATACACCTCCCAGTCACATCTAGCTGAGTGGATGGGTCCTATTATCTAACATGTTCACATGTTCATGAAATACAATCGATGGCTGTAATCACTCCCAGACACACCTGGCTAACTTGATGGGTCATGTAATCATCTGCGAAGTGGAGTCTTTTGTTTCAGACATGTAGCTAGCTAGCTAAACAATGAACCATAATCCCAACCCATACAGTACTAGTAATTACAAACATATGTCATAGGTAGCCATCATGCATTAGCTGTAGTATGCATCTGCAAGTAGCTAAAGCTAACCAACAAGGTTCAATGTTTGCTAGCTAACTAACATTAGGCTTAACTAGCAATACAAATGTCTTTCTGAGATACTAATAAATATTCCTACACAGATTACACACGCAACGTTAGTTAGCGAGCCAGCCAGCTAATGTTCGCTAGCTAACAGTACACTTTAACTTGCAATTGAAAACAACTTTCTGAAAAAAATGGAAACGTATAGTATCTGAAAATGTAGCTACACTCTTACACGTATACATGGATGAATGCTTAACGGATAGACTGTGAACCACTTTAACAAGTAGACGTTCTGTGTTGTTTGTACAGGTTGCTTGGCCCGTTGTGTCAAGTCACTCCGGTTCACACTCCAATGCCATAAGAATCATCAGATCTTTGTCCCTCTCTGTCACGGATGCCATGGTTGCCCTTAGTTTGAAGGATGTAAACTGGAGACAGTGTTGTAACAACAGCCTTCTGTGTTCTCTTTTTGACTCCCTCAGTTTTTGCAATCAAAAGCCAGATTTTCTCCATCTCCTTCCATACTCTGCTCCACCGGGCATTCCACTGATTTCAAAACTCGGTCAAATTCTTCGTGACAACACACTGTTGATCGCCATTCTTCCCATTACTGTCATAAGAAAAACTCTACAATGTCTGGTTCAATTAAAATGTTTTTACTGAAGTCAGGGATCTCCTCATCGTCTGATTCATGTTAGATTCAGAGAGAGTCAGCATAGCACGATTGTCCTCCAGAAAATGTCCATCACAACTTTTTTCCCACTGATCTTCTTGATAGAGCCTGCTAAATTCAGGGCATCATGTTGTTGAGAGCAGTAGCAACACTTTTGCAGTTCTCCATGGCTATATCTTTCAAAAAGAGTAGCAAGGATACCTACACATGCTGAGCAGCTCATGATATAGACCAGAAGCATGGCAGACCAATCCAAACTCATCTCTCTGCATGTCCAGCCCATCCATTATCTAAAGAGATCATGGCTAGTGGAAGGTTTATGTATTTTTCTGTGGCTAACCAACTAGGCTCGTAATTTAATTAACAATTGTAATCATATTTACAGATGGCATACAAGTTTGTTATTAAGGCACATGAAAGTTCACAAGTTCCATAATTAGATTTAGTTTTTTTAAATGACGTTCAAATGTCTCTCATGTGAAGTAGATGCGTGTCATTATCCTTAACTTCCTGTAACGGGTCACATTTGTCTCCAGAGATTATAAATTAAAATAATGTAGATCTAAAACAAGTTTCATTATATTTACAATTCCCTTATCCAAACGGATTACTCATTAACCTAGCTCTTATCAATAGCGTTATACATTTTAATTATACAGTGCACGGAAAATGGTGTTACTTCTATTTGGGGGGAAAAGTTGATGTTTTTTCCACTTGGAACCGGTAGGGTCGCTAGACCTTTATTCCTGAATTATTCGGGAATAAGGTCAGAATATGTTGACAACCACCTCTTGCACACCTTCATTTATTCAATCTCACCTAAAACAAATAGTCCGTGAATAGCATGTCATTTCTCATGTTAAATTCAACGGTCAGAATATAAATCTTTACTGGTATATTCTATGCACATATATTCTATATTATTGGACGGTTATACTCTACCTATATTCTACACCAAAAAGGTTCTTTGGCTGTTCCCATAGGAGAACCCTTTGGAGAACCCTTTTTGGTTCCAGGTAGAACTATTTTTGGGTTCCATTTAGATCCCTCTGGGAAAGGGTTCAACATGGAACCCAATAGGTTCTACCTAGAACAAAACACACTGGCCCGGAGGAGATGGCTGCCATTTTACGTCTCCTAACCAATTTGTGCTGTTGTGTGTGTTTTGTTGCGTTATTTGTAACTTATTTTTGTACATAATGCTTCTGCCTCCATCTCTTATGACCGATAAGAGCTCTAGATATCAGGACAGGGATTACTCCCTGTTCCGAAATATTTTCTTCTTAAATGATCGGACACGAAGGATTTACTTCAGACACCTGACAAGGCCCTCATCCCCGTCATTCGCAGGAGAAGAGACGGAGATATCGGGACGTAGGTAGGGTGCCTTGTAAGGATCCGACGGCGAGTGGGTATCTGCCTTTACCATCAGTCCTATTAACCAACGTGCAATCATTGGATATCAGAATAGACAAAATACGATCACGTATATCCTACCAAAGGGACATAAAAACTGTAATATCTATTGTTTCACCGAGTCGTGGCTGAACAGCGACATGAATAACACAGCTGGCGGGTTTTACGGCTGCATCGGCAAGATCGGTCGTGTATATTTGTAAACAACAGTTGGTGCACGAAATCTATAGTAAGGAAGTCTCAAGGTTTTGCTCGCCTCCTCCTTGTTCTTGGTCTCTCCTTCTCCCTCTGTCTCTTTCACCCTGTGTCTCTCTCGACCTCTCTCCAACCCCTTCACCTCCCTATACTGACCCTTCACCATAATCTCTCTCTCTCCCCTCGCCTTTCTCTCTCTGTGTCTCGCTRTCCCTGACTATATCATTTGTATTTATTGATGTCTTTCACATTCCTTCATGCTTCCTTTATCTTTCCCTCTTTGGCCTCTATCTTCACATCCCTTTTCCTCCCGTATTCCCAGCATCGTTGCAAGTCATTCCACAGATTTACATAAAGCCTTCCATCTCTCTTCGACCTTAAAAGGCCAATCAAAGCAGTCACCTGGCTGTTATTTTTGATAAACCACTGAGGGATGGGGCTTGAGAAATGTCTCTCAAACTCATAGACAGAGCTATGGATGCAACGACTGACCATCCATTATAWAGTTTTAACCATGTTTTGAGGCTTTACAGTGTTGGCTCAGAATGTACATTGTTTACAAACAATGTATTTTGGGTTCTGCTGGGGTACAACAGTTCAGCTAAGCTCATGAGGCGTTTGTAAATTAAATTCTTCAAGAATCAATGGGTATGTATCTTTAATTTATAAGTCCAAAAATGGATGTAGTAACTGCAGATTTCCCCTGTATTCCCCATTTAATATCCCTAATGGAATCAAGAGGAGAGTGCCTGCTGCCTGCATTAACAGCGTTGGAAGACATTTGCTTTGGCTAGTATAAGAAGAGATGGAGGAAAATATGTCTCTCTCTCTCTCTCTCTCTCTCTCTCTCTCTCTCTCTCTCTCTCTCTCTGTCTCTCTGTCTCTCTGTCTCTGTCTCTTTCCATATACATTTAGCTGTCTTTCTGTCTATCCCTCTATTCATCCCTCACTCTCCCTCTCTCCAGCAAATCCGAAAGTTCTATCACCATAGCAACAGCTGCCGTCTGTGAAAATTACCTAAATCCCTCCCTTTTTGTGTGCTTGTTCCAGCCCTCCAATGACATTCAATTGCTACTGTTTGATGGATGAGTACAAACAAATTATTCTAAAAAAGCAGAAAGGGAGATGCAAGGAAAGGGACAAGCAGAATGAGGGAGCGATAGAACAGGTGAAGAGGCTGCTAGCCAGACAGTCAACCAGAGAGAAAGACAGACAGTCAACCAGACAGACAGACAGACGGACAGACGGACAGATAGACAGACTGTATATCTGTCCATCTGTCTGTCTGTTTGACAGACAAACAGGAAGCCAGAAGGACAGACAGACAGAGAAACAGACAGACAGAGAAACAGACAGACAGACAGACAGACAGACAGACAGACAGACAGACAGACAGACAGACAGACAGACAGACAGACAGACAGAACGGACAGACAGAGACAGGATAGAACAGACAGACAGACAGAGTAGACAGACAGACAGACAGACAGACAGGACAGACAGACAGAACAGACAGACAGACAGACAGACAGACAGACAGACAGACAGACAGACAGACAGACAGCAGACAGGACAGACAGACAGACAGACAGACAGACAGACAGAGAGAGAGGGTAGACAGACAGACAGAGAGGTAGACAGACAGACAGATAGAGGACATGTGTTGGGGTGGAACCCAATGAGACCGGATGGGATGATGTGATTGTCATGGTAACACTGAAATGAGTGAGAGATAAGAATCAGTTATAGAACCCATTGCCCTTTATGGTTGAGGTCTGGGGTCCGCTCACCAACCAAGAATTCACAAAATGGGACAAACACCAAATTGAGACTCTGCATGCAGAATTCTGCAAAAAATATCCTCTGTGTACAACGTAGAACACCAAATAATGCATGCAGAGCAGAATTAGGCCGATAACCACTAATTATCAAAATACAGAAAAGAGCCGTTAAATTCTACAACCACCTAAAAGGAAGTGATTCCCAAACCTTCCATAAAAAAGCCATCACCTACAGAGAGATGCACCTGAGAAGAGTCCCTTAAGCAAGCTGGTCCTGGGGCTCTGTTCACAAACACAAACAGACCCCACAGAGCCCCAGACAGCAACACAATTTGACCCAACCAAATCATTGCAGAAAACAAAAAGATAATTACTTGACATATTGGAAAGAATTAACAAAAAACTGAGCAAACTAGAATGATATTTGTCCCTAAACAGAGAGTACACAGTGGCAGAATACCTGACCACTGTGACTGACCCAAACTTAAGGAAAGCTTTGACTATGTACAGACTCAGTGAGCATAGCCTTGCTATTGAGAGAGACCGCCATAGGCAGACCTGGCTCTCAAGAGAAGACAGGCTATGTGCACACTGCTCACAAAATGAGGTGGAAACTGAGCTGCACTTCCTAACCTCCTGCCAAATGTATGACCATATTAGAGACACATATTCCCTCAGATTACACAGATCCACAAAGAATTAGAAAACAAACCCAATTTTGATAAACCTCCATATCTARTGGGWGYAATWCCACAGTGTGCKATCACAGCAGCAAGATTTGTGACCTGTTGCCACAAGAAAAGGGCAACCAGTGAAGAACAAACCCTTTTGTACTTTAACTATGTGCACAAAATATGACATTTGAAATGTCTTTATTCTTTTGGAACTTTTGTGAGTGTAATGTTTACTGTAAATCTTAATTGTTTATTTCACTTTTGTTTATTATCTCCTTCACTTGCTTTGGCATTGTCAACATAATGTCCCTCATGCCAATAAAYCCCTTAAATTGAATTGAATTTTGAAGAGGTAAAAGAGGAAGCATGCATGCTGTCCCCATGGTAACGGAAATGGAGGGATCCTGAGAGAGAAAGAGAAACAGAGAAACAGACAAACACAAAAGGCACATTAAGAAAGTGGGGAGCCATTATCACCCCCCCCCCTTTTCTTCTCTCCTTCACCTCCTTCGCTCCCTCCCTCCCTCCATCCATCCACCTCTCCTCGTTGTCTCTCAACCCTCCATTGAACCTTCTCATCTAACCAACACTCACTCTGTTTGTAAAGCCACTGTTATCTCTCAGTGTCAATTTGACTGAGGGAGGGAGCCCTGTGTGTGAGTGTGAGTGTGAGTGTGTGTGTGTGTGTGTGTGTGTGTGTGTGTGTGTGTGTGTGTGTGTGTGTGTGTGTGTGTGTGTGTGTGTGTGTGTGTGTGTGTGTGTGTGTGTGTGTGTGTGGGGTTTCAGAATTCTCCTCATAACTGCTACTCTCTTTTTGATATACTCATTGTGAGATTCTCCCTGTGATGTCACTCAAATCTCTCTACAGAGGATGGTGTTGTTGCCGTGGCAAAGGCATAAAATATATAGCAACAACAAATTCATTACATTTGGCAAATCATACAATTGGGAAGATGGGACCTTGGAAGGATTCAAGGAAGCCCCAGCTATAAGCCTATTCACCAGATTTCACATGTAGGGTCCTTATCATTCCAGAGCAGAAATACTACATCTGCCAATACGCCAGCTAGCTAAGCTTTATAGACTCTGGAGTAGGAATTTGGATGAAAGGCTACTACATAAATATAACATTCATTTCTATAACATACATCCATCATTCTATTTCTATAAAACACTGTTCTGTCAGTGGCCAATTTGGAATTTGGAATTTACGCCTTTTCTCCACATGCCTTTCCTAAGCACTTCTCAGTATCTGGTTTTCAAACACACAATACCTTATTCAGTGGAGCAAACGCTCCGCAGCTGTGGCTACCTTGCGAGCTCTGAATACATTTTATTTAACTGCTGAAAATCCTCTGACTTGCTGGCCAACAGACTTTCTCATGGAAGTTTCCAGTACATTTATGATGACACAGCCAGGTAATTGCACAATGTGTCAGGTTCAAACTTTTACGGCTTGGTCTGCGCCCTGCTCCATAACGATTTAATTAGCCTACATGTATTTTTTTTWTTTTTWATATATATATTATAAACTGTTACTAATGATCCTCAGCAACAACCACACGGCCGTGACGGCGTTTACAGAGGAAGCAAAGGAAGGTAAACGAAACAATGTAATTAAATGGAATGATAATGTAGACTATTCCAATTGAAGGGAACTAACAGTAAATTGGCAGTTGAATATGTGTAGTTATTAGACCTAGTGACGGTAGTGGATAATATTTAAAGGTACACTATGCAGAAATTGTTCCAACATTTCCTGGTTGCAAAAATTCTAATAGTTCCCTTAATTTCAGTTTATGTGACAAAARAAMCAAGMATAGTGTAGAGAATCATTGTACCATCTAAASCGCTGGGAAATATATTTTCCATAACCAAAACATTTGTATTTTCAGCTGTTTGAAGCTGGTGTACAAAACCCGAAAGTAGGACGCAGAAATAGCACACATAGAACAGATCTACCGCTTCTTAGACTTGCTTTCAATGAMAATGACAGATCTATAACACACATTTCTGTGTGAATTTGGTCTGGTCACCCAAAAAGTTACATATTGCAGCTTTAAATGGCCATACAATTTKATTTTTGCATGATGGCATAGCATTTCATAAACTTTACTGTGGGAGAGTTTGTATGTTGATATGCTTCAGTTTGCTGCAGTATGACTGGTTTTACATTTGTGACCCAACACCTCTTTTCAGTCATATGTTGCATCATTTGAAATTGTGGTTTTTACATTGGATAAAAGTACAAACTCAGAGCTACAAAATGGTATATCACACACTGCAGTTGAGGAACAATGGGAAAGTCATTCTGCTTTGAAAGTTCATCAACTTGTAACCCCACTTTTYYMTAAAATGGCCCTTGAATGTTTTGGTACACCTACTGGAAAGCGATTCTTTGTCTACACCCATTCAGCATTGTTCACACCCTCATAAACCTTAGCCCCACCCATCTCTTTAAGGATTCACATGTGAGGTCATGTGCTAAACAGAGTGAGTAAGGCAGTGTAGTAAACAACCAAAGATTTCAAGACTAAAAGTGGCACATATAGTAGCCTACAATAAGGAAAAACTCCAGGTAAAAATACACTTGATCTAGTCCTTGGCTTATATCCTAATCTGATATCGGTGCAAATCATGTTGTTCTTCACATTACCGTCTCTGGTAAACACACACTATGTCAAATCAAATCAAAATCTATTTGTCACATGCACAGGATACAGAAGGTGTAAAGGGTACAGTTCATATTTGCATAGTAGCAATATCAAAAATAGAAAATGGCTAGATATAAATATTGTATAAAGATGTTAGAATTAGTAGATGATGCTTACCCAATCACACTCGTCTAAATTGATGGGTCATGTGAAGGAAATGCTATAACCACCTCCCAGTCACATCTAGCTGAGTGGATGGGTCTCTATTATCTAGACATGTTCACATGTTCATGAAATACAATCGATGGCTGTAATCACTCCCAGACACACCTGGCTAACTTGATGGGTCATGTAATCATCTGGCGAAGTGGAGTCTTTTGTTTAGACATGTAGCTAGCTAGCTAAACAATGAACCATAATCCCAACCCATACAGTACTAGTAATACAAACATATTGTCATAGGTAGCCATCATGCATTAGCTGTAGTATGCATCTGCAAGTAGCTAAAGCTAACCAACAAGGTTCAATGTTTGCTAGCTAACTAACATTAGGCTTAACTAGCAATACAAATGTCTTTCTGAGATACTAATAATATTCCTACACAGATTACACACGCAACGTTAGTTAGCGAGCCAGCCAGCTAATGTTCGCTAGCTAACAGTACACTTTAACTTGCAATGAAAACAACTTTCTGAAAAAATTGGAAACGTATAGTATCTGAAAATGTAGCTACACTCTTACACGTATACATGGATGAATGCTTAACGGTAGACTGGAACCACTTTAACTAAGTAAGACGTTCTGTGTTGTTTGTACAGTTTGCTTGGCCCGTTGTGTCAAGTCACTCCGGTTCACACTCCAATGCCATAAGAATCATCAGATCTTTGTCCCTCTCTGTCACGGATGCCATGGTTGCCCTTAGTTTGAAGATGTAAACTGGAGACAGGTGTTGTATACAACAGCCTTCTGTGTTCTCTTTTTGACTCCCTCAGTTTTTGCAATCAAAAGCCAGAATTTTCTCCATCTCCTTCCCATACTCTGCTTCCACCGGGCATTCCACTGATTTCAAAACTCGGTCAACTTCTTCCGTGACAACAACACTGTTGATCGCCATTTCTTCCCCATTACTGTCATAAGAAAACTCTACAATGTCTGGTTCAATTAAAATGTTTTTACTGAAGTCAGGGATCTCCTCATCGTCTGATTCATGTTCAGATTCAGAGAGAGTCAGCATAGCACGATTGTCCTCCAGAAAATAGTCCATCACAACTTTTTCCCACTGATCTTTCTTGATAGAGCCTGCTAAATTCAGGGCATCAATGTTGTTGAGAGCAGTAGCAACACTTTTGCAGTTCTCCATGGCTATATCTTTCAAAAAAGAGTAGCAAGGATTACCTACACATGCTGAGCAGCTCATGATATAGACAGAAGCATGGCAGACCAATCCAAACTCATCTCTCTGCATGTCCAGCCCATCCATTATCTCAGAGAATCATGGCTAGTGGGAAGGTTTATGTATTTTTCTGTGGCTAAACCAACTAGGCTCGTAATTTAATTAACAATTGTAATCATATTTACAGATGACATACAAGTTTGTTATTAAGGCACGTGAAAGTTCACAAGTTCCATAATAGATTTCTGCAAAAAAAAACGCATGTATTTTATTTTTTTAAATGATGTTCAAATGTCTCTCATGTGAAGTAGTGATGCGTGTCATATGCCTAACTTCCTGTAACGGGTCACATTTGTCTCCAGAGATTATAAATTAAAATAATGTAGATCTAAAACAAGTGTCATTTATATTTACAATTCCCTTATCCAAACGGATTACTCATTAACCTAGCTCTTATCAATAGCGCTTATKKATTTTTTAATTACAGTGCACGGAAAATGGTGTTACTTCTATTTGGGGGGAAAAGTTGATGTTTTTTCCACTTGGAACCGGTAGGTTCGCTAGACCTTATMCCTGGAATTATTCGGGAATAAGGTCAGAATATGTTGACACACCTCTGCCACACCTTCATTTATTCAATCTCCACCTAAAACAAATAGTCAGTGAATAGCATGCTATTCTCATGTTTAAYTTCAAGGTCAGAATATAAATCTTTACTGGTATATTCTATGCACATATATTCTATATTATATGGACGGTTATACTCTACATATATTCTACACCAAAAAGGTTCTTTGGCTGTCCCCATAGGAGAACCCTTTGGAGAACCCTTTTTGGTTCCAGGTAGAACTATTTTGGGTTCCATTTAGATCCCTCTGGGGAAAGGGTTCAACATGGAACCCAATAGGGTTCTACCTAGAACCAAAACACAKTGGCGCCGGAGGAGATGGCTGCCATTTTACGGTCTCCTAACCAATTGTGCTGTTGTGTGTGTTTTGTTGCGTTATTTGTAACTTATTTTGTACATAATGCTTCTGCCTCCATCTCTTATGACCGATAAGAGCTTCTAGATATCAGGACAGGGATRACTCACCTTGTTCCGAAATATTTCTTCTTTAAATGAGTCGGACACGAAGGATTTACTTCAGACACCTGACAAYGCCCTCATCCCCGTCATTCGCAGGAGAAAGAGACGGAGATATCGGGGACGTAGGTAGGTAGGTGCCTTGTAAGGATCCGACGGCGAGTGGGTAATCTGCCTTTACCATCAGTCCTATTAACCAACGTACAATCATTGGATAACAGAATAGACAAAATACGATCACGTATAACCTACCAAAGGGACATTAAAAACTGTAATATCTTATGTTTCACCGAGTCGTGGCTGAACGACGACATGAATAACACAGCTGGCGGGTTTTACGGCTGCATCGGCAAGATCGGTCTGTGTATATTTGTAAACAACAGTTGGTGCACGAAATCTAATAGTAAGGAAGTCTCAAGGTTTTGCTCGCCTCAGGTAGAGTATCTCGTGATAAGCTGTAGACCACACTATTTACCTAGAGTTTTKATCTATATTCTTCGTAGCTGTCTATTMACRACCACAAACCAATGCTGGCACTAAGACCGCACTCATTGAGCTGTATTCCACCATAAACAAACAGGAAACGCTCAACCAGAGGCAGCGCTCCTAGTGGCTGGGGACTTTTAATGCAGGGAAACTTAAATCCGTTTTGGCTCATTTCTACCAGCATGTTAAATGTGCAACCAGAGGGGAAAAAAACTCTAGACCACCTTTAATCCACACACAGAGACGTGTACAAAGCTCTCTCTCGCCCTCCATTTGGAAAATCTGACAATAATTATATCCTCCTGATTCCTGCTTACAAGCAAAAACTAAAGCAGGAAGTGCCAGTGACTCAGTCAATAAAGAAGTGGTCAGATGACACAGATGCTAAGCTACAGGAATGTTTTGCTAGCACAGACTGGAATATGTTCATGAATTCTTCCGATGGCATTGAGGCGTACACCACATCAGTCCCTAGCTTCATCAATAAGTGCATCGAGGACGTCCTCCCCTCAGTGACTTCATGTACATACCCCAACCAGAAGCCATTGATTACAGGCAACATCGGCACTGAGCTAAAGGCTAGAGCTGCCGCTTTCAAAGAGCAGGACTCTAACCCGGAAGCTTATAAGAAATCCCGCTATGTCCTCCGACAAACCATCAAACAGGAAAGCATCAATAAGACTAAGATTGAATCGTACTACACCGGTTCCGATGCTTGTCGGATGTGGCAGGGCTTGCAAACCATTACAGACTACAAAGGGATGCACAGCCGCGAGCTGACCAGTGACACGATCCTTCCAGACGAGCTAAATCACTTCTATGCTCGCTTCGAGGCAAGCAACACTGAGGCATGCATGAGAGCATCAGCTSTTCCGGACGACTGTGTGATCTTGCTCTCCGTAGCCGATGTGAGTAAGACCTTTAAACAGGTCAACATTCACAAGTCCGCAGGGCCAGACGGATTACCAGGATGTGTACTGCGAGCATGTGRTGACCAACTGGCAAGTGTCTTCACTGACATTTTCAACCTGTCCCTGACTGAGTCTGTAATACCAACATGTMTCAAGCAGACCACCATAGTCCCTGTGCCCAAGAACACTAAGGTCACCAGCCTAAATGACTACCGACCCGTAGCACTCACCTCTGTAGCCATGAAGTGCTTTGGAAGGCTGGTCATGGCTGACATCAACAGCATCATCCCAGAAACCCTAGATTGACTCCAATTTGCAAACCGCCCCAACAGATCCACAGATAATGCAATCTCTATTGCACTCCACACTGCTCTTTCCCACCTGGACAAAAGGAACACCTATGTGAGAATGCTGTTCATTGACTACAGCTCAGTGTTCAACACCATATTGCCCTCAAAGCTAAGGGTCGGAAACTTTTCGTGAAATTTCCGGAATATTGTGTGAAATTTTCCATGCTTAAACTCATCAAAAAATGTAGCTTATAACAATGAACCTTTTTTGTGGGATACACATAGGGTTGAACATTTTGGGGAATATTCAGAGGTGGAAACTTTCTGTGGGAATTAACGGGAATATATGTAAATTAACGGAAATAATAAAATAATATTAATAATAATATTAATACCATTTAAATGTAGATTTTTTTTGCATTGGATATATTTATCATATCATATGGAGACAGAAACATAAACCTTTTACCTTATCATAAGTAGACATAAATGCAAATGATTTAAATCCTTCCAATATAKWTTTTTTTTAAACAATTTAGTTACAAATTGATCTTTAATTAAATGAGTAGACTCTTCACATGGGATGATTTCACTGAACAACAAATTAAGGGAAATTGAATGATCCATRGCATCTCCCAAAAARGTAGTCTAGAAACTAAAGCTTTGGTTGTCTTCCTCTCAGACTTCCATGTCTTCTCCCTGGACCTCCTCAATGTCCACCTCTTGAACATCAGACTCTGATGCCTCATCTTCACTGTCACTTTCAACTTTTTGTTTAGGATGGCTCGTTGTCAGGCTCAAAAAGCCTAAAATTTGACTGGATGGCCCCTAATTCTTCATCCCTTGTATTGGTCAGCCTGTTGCGTGCTTTGGTGTGTGTGTTCCCAAACAAGGACTATTTGCGCTCTGAGGCGGGTGATGTTGGTGGGATTTGMAGGATGATGGAGGCAACAGGGCAAAGAGCCTCAGATACACAAAGTCCCTTCCACCAGGTGGCTGATGAGATATGTTGGCACAACTGCCATATTGCATCTCCATCCCAAAGCCCTTGCTTGGAAGTGTATATCGCCAGACTGCCAAGAACCTTGCCCTCATCCAGGCCAAGGTGGCGAGACACGGGAGTGATGACACTATAGTCCTTGTTGATCTCTGCACCAGACAGGATGCTCTTGACAGCATACTTGGGGTCAAACATGTATGCTGCAGTGTGTATGGTCTTCAGACAGAAGTCTTCACGCTTTTTGATGTATTTCAGACTGCAGTTTCCTCTGCTTGGAGCAACAGTGAAGTGGACAGGGCAGTACGGATTTCTTCTCCTACATCTGCAAGCAGAATCTGAACATCAGACAGGATGGCATTGTCTCCCTCAATCCGTGCAACGACTACTGCTATAGGTTTCAGGAGTTTCAGGCTGCTTACCACTCTCTCCTAAAATACATCATCCAGGAGGATCCTCTTGATGGGGCTATCCATATCAGCAGACTGTGATATGGGCATTTCTTGGAGAGACTCCTTCCACTCCAGGAGACTGTCAAACATGATGACAACACCACCCCAACAGATGTTGCTGGGCAGCTTCAATGTGGTGCTCTTATTCTTCTCACTTTGCTTGGTGAGGTAGATTGCTGCTATAACTTGATGACCCMTCACATACCTAACCATTTCCWTGGCTCTCTTGTAGAGTGTATCCATTGTTTTCAGTGCCATGATGTCCTTGAGGAGCAGATTCAATGCATGAYSAGCACAGCCAATSGGTGTGATGTGAGGGTAGGACTCCTCCACTTTAGACKAAGCAGCKTTCATGTTCYCAGCATTGTCTGTCACCAGTGCAAATTCCTTCMYTGGTCCAACGTCATTGATGACTGACTTCAGCTCATCTGCAATGTAGAGACCGGTGTGTCTGTTGTCCCTTGTGTCTGTGCTCTTGTAGAATACTGGTTGAGGGGTGGAGATGATGTAGTTAATTATTCCTTGCCCACAAACATTCGACCACCCATTAGAGATGATTGCAATACAGTCTGCTTCCTCTATGATTTGCTTGACTTTCACTTGAACTCTGTTGAACTCTGCATCCAGAAAATGAGTAGATAAAGCATGTCTGGTTGGAGGGATGTGGGCAAAGAACTGGGCAAAGAACATAGAACATATGCTGGGCAAAGAACATTCAGAAATCTCTTCCAATACACATTGCCTATGAGCATCAGAGGTGAACCAGTTGCATACACAGATCGAGTAAGACATTAATCAGCATTTCCCTGACTACGTTCCTCCATTGAGTCAAAAAAACTTCTGATTCCAGGAGGACCATGAGCTGTTGCTATCGATAAGGTGTCTGATTCATAATTTCACCTCGAATAGAAGTAGAGGGACTTTTGTCAGAGGTTGCTTTTTGTGAGCGCTGAGGGAACTTTATGCACTTGGCCAGATGATTCTGCATCTTTGTTGCATTCTTCACATAGGATTTGGCACAGTATTTTCAAATGTACACAGCTTTTCCTTCTACATTAGCTGCAGTGAAATGTCTCCACACATCAGATAGTGCCCTGATATTCCTGTAAAGATTAGAAAAGAATGAGTAAAAAAATAAATATACAATTTCATGTACAGATAAATAGTTAAGCAGTTAGATTAAACAACTCCTTTGTAAGATAAATGTTTTTAAATGAAACATGTATGGTGAATTAACACTCCTTAGTTAGCAGGCTCAAGCAAGCTAAAACCCACATGGTAGCAAAAACTAACTAGCACAAATTGTTATGTTAAAAATGATTTAAACACACTTTGCTGTAGGCTACAATTTACTAGTTAAAAATCATGTATGTCATATCAAATATATTCACCCCACCCAGTATTGTAATCAAAACTCACCAGAAAGCATGTAGTCCTTGGCTCAGACAGTGTAGTAGTCTGGGCTCAATAGCATCTCATTAGTGTGCAAGATCTTGAGAATCAGCTGTACATGTGATGGAAGAATGCACTGTGCATGCAGAGGGTTGCAATTCCATTGAATTGGGGATAGTTTAACCAAAATATGCCACAAGACCTAGAATTGCCTTATGTGTAAACACACCAAGACATTCGTGAAGAGGGCACGACAAAGCCTATTCCCCCTCAGGAGACTGAAAAGATTTGGTATGGGTCCTCAGATCCTCAAAAGGTTCTACAGCTGCACCATCGAGAGCATCCTGACTGGTTGCATCACTGGCTGGTATGGCAACTGCTCGGCCTCCAACTGCAAGGCATTATAGAGGGTAGTGCGTATGGCCCAGTACATCACTGGGGCCAAGTTTCCTGCCGTCCAGGACCTCTATACTTGGCGGTGTCAGAGGAAGGCCCTAAAAATTGTCAAAGACTCCAACTACCCTAGTCATAGACTGTTCTCTCTGCTACCGCACGGCAAGCGCCAAGTCTAGGTCCAAAAGGCTTCTAAACAGCTTCTAACCCCAACCCATAAGACTCCTGAACAGCTAATCAAATGGCTACCCAGACTATTTGCATTGCCCTCCCCCTCTTTTACGCTACTGCTACTCTCTGTTAATTATCTATCACTTTAACTCTACCTACATGTACATATTACCTCAATTACCTCAACTAACCGGTGCCRCCGCACATTGACTCTGTACCGGTACCCCCTGTATATAGCCTCGCTATTGCTATTTTACTGGTGCTCTTTAATTATTTTTATTTATTTATTTATTTTATTATTTTTTACTTATATATTTTTTACTTAACACTTATTTTTCTTAAAAATGCATTGTTGTATAAGGGCTTGTAAGTAAGCATTTCACTGTATGGTCTACTGTTGTATTCGGCGCATGTGACAAATACAATTTGATTTGATTTGATTTGAAAAAGGTTATACCTGGAACCAAAAAGGGTTCTTCAAAGGGTTATCCTATGGGGACAGCCGAAGAACCCTTTTAGGTTCCTGATAGCACCTTGTTTTTATTAAGATTGTATGCACATTTCATGTCATTAAAACCTGAATGATAAAGCACTGTGAAGGTAATGTGGACGTGTTTTGGGCCGACAGCACCCAGCAGCAGACAGACACGTCCCAAATGACACCCTATGACCTATATAGTGCACTACTTTTGACCAGAGTCCTGTGGAATAGGTTGCCATTTGGGACATAGTCAGAGAGATGAGATGAGTAGAGCGTCTTGACCTGTCTAAATGTGCTGAGCTCAGGGAGGCATGGTGGCAGACAGAATCTGCATCCCAAATTGCACCCTATTCCCTATATAGTATACTGCGTTTGATCAGAGCCCTATTCCCTATATAGTACACTACGTTTCATCAGAGCCCTATAGTGCACTGGGAAATAGGGTTCCATTTGGGGACGCAGACAGACAATCATCAAGGAGCCGACAAATGAAATGGCTGCAGATCTAGACAAGAGGCGACAGCCCGGACTCAGTGACATCATTGTCATAGACAGCACAGCACACGGCAATAGGAGGACAATAGCAGCTGAAAACACATAATGAGCATTGCCTTTTGCCATCGCCTCAAGATAAATGGTTTTGACCACTGGAAAGTTTTGCTTTGCTCCTGTGCACACTGTTTTGGTTCAGTCCCTCATGCCACTGTTTTGGTTCAGTCCCTCATTCCACTGTTTTGGTTCAGTCCCTCATGCCACTGTTTTGGTTCAGTCCCTCATGCCCCTGTTTTGGTTCAGTCCCTCATGCCAGTGTTTTGGTTCAGTCCCTCATGCCAGTGTTTTGGTTCAGTCCCTCYTGCCAGTGTTTTGGTTCAGTCCCTCATTCCACTGTTTTG
Source organism: Salvelinus sp. IW2-2015 (assembly GCF_002910315.2). Taxonomy (NCBI): domain Eukaryota; kingdom Metazoa; phylum Chordata; class Actinopteri; order Salmoniformes; family Salmonidae; genus Salvelinus; species Salvelinus sp. IW2-2015. The sequence continues at coordinate 102,023 of NW_019943425.1, read as the reverse complement.
GTTCAGTCCCTCATTCCACTGTTTTGGTTCAGTCCCTCATGCCACTGTTTTGGTTCGTTCAGGTCCTCATTTCCACTGTTTTGTTCAGTCCCCTCATTTCCACTGTTTTTAGCTTCATGTTATTAAAGAAACTGGTTGCACCACTGGTGTTTAAAATGAAAAGGCCCCTGCCAAAATATATTTGCTTATCTATTTTGTTGTGCTGTTGTTACATTTCTAACTTTGGTTGGTCGAAATGGTGTTGTTACATATCATTGAGCTGGCGTGCACCTCGAGCAAATTCATTGTATCATTTCACGTTGCTCGTAACAACCATGAGCACAGTCTGATTAGGCTCTACTGTAGAGTTGTAGCAGAGACTGTGACTGGGTAGCTTTCCATCAGCCTACCAAAAGTTGCACTTAGCTGCATGCGCCGGTTGCTCGCGGCGTGTCAATGAGTAGCTTGCAAGTAGATAGTGAGAAATTAACAGTTAGGCCTAATATTTACATGATTAAATCTGTGAAATAATGTCCCTCCCCAAGCTGTTAACATTGAACCACCATTCTGCATTTCTACCATCTATTTTCCCAACTTCAATCGGGTAAGTCACATTGTTAAAATGTTTTTGTTTAGTTACAAAAGTAACAGTCCTGGCTGAGCCCTATATGCAAGTGCATCATGTTCCACTTTGCAGTTACAATGTAGCCAAGCTGTTCTGTATTTGCAGCCTATGCACCAAATGAAAAAGCAGGATATTGTGGTCTCGAATACAAGGCAGCTCTTGGCTTTGCAGTCCCGGTCCACGAGGGGGACAAAAAGGGGCTTGTTCCACCTCAGTTTAGTTTTATGTCCCTATTATAAAAATACTATAGCAAAAAAAGTTCACGTGGTCTGAAATACTTACCAAATGTACTGTATGTATGTATGTATTATGTTATGTATGTAGTGATGTATGATGATGTATTAGGTATGTATGTATGCTATGTATGTATGATATGTTGATGCATGCATGCATGCATGTATTGTATGAGTATGTATGTAGTATGTATGTATGTATTGTATGTATGTTATGTAATGTATGTATGCATTTATGTTACCTTGCTGTATTCTCTGTTAATTATCTATTGCATAGTCACTTTAATAAACTCTTACCTACATGTACATATTACCTCAATTACATCAAAATCGGTGCCCCCGCACATTGACTCTGTACCGGTTACCCCCTGTAATAGCCTCCACGTTGACTCTTGTACCTGGACCCCTGTATATAGCCTTCCACCGTTGACCCTGTACCGCTACCCCTGTATATAGCTCCACATTGACTCAGTGTACGGTACCCCTGTTATATAGCCCCATCTTATTTTATTTACTGCTGCTCTTTAACTATTTGTTATCTTATCTCTTACCTTTTTTTTTTGTATTTTCTTAAAAACGCATTGTTGGTTTAAGGCTTGTAAGTTAAGCATTTCACTGTAAAGATTTGGCACATGTGCAAAACATGTTTTATTTTATTTGACCCGTAGGACAGAATAAACCTCTGTGTATGTGAGGCAGCTTGATGTGCCAGTACACAGGACACTACTGTGTCGTATATATATCTTGAACAGTGTGTATATCTTTAGTAACCCATGGTAATTGAACATATAGTACATGTCCTTCCTATGACCACCTAATGAAGGCCTAAACATTGATTGTGACTGGAGAGAGAGACCTCATCATCCCAATGGCACCCTATTCCTTATATATTGCACTACTTTTGACCAGGGTGGCATAGCGCTCTGGTTAAAAAGTAGTGCACTATATAGGGAATAGAGTGCATTTGAGACACAGGTCTTCAGTACCATTGCGACTTGGGGAGACAGACCGTGACATTCGTCGATAGAATTCTATGAACTCTAAGCCCTCTATCAATTTTCTCTCTCTCCCGCTCTATTTCTGTCCTCTCTCTCTTCCTCTCTCTCTTCCCCTCTCTCTCTCCTCTCTCTCTTCCTCTCTCTCTCCTTCCTCTCTCTCTTCCTCTCTCTCTTCCTCTCTCTCTCCTTTTCCTCTCTCTCTCTTCCCCTCTCTCTCCTTTCCTCTCTCTCTCTTCCGTCTCTCTTCCTCTC
>NW_019943425.1:88101-99911 GCF_002910315.2 Salvelinus sp. IW2-2015 | reverse complement strand
TCCTCTCTCTTCCCCTCTCTCTCTCCTCTCTTCCTCTCCCTCTTCTTCCTCTCTCTCCTTCCTCTCTCTCCATCTCCCCCCCCAACTCTCTCTCTCCCTCCTCAGTGATGGGGTCACCTCTGGTCTACCAGACTTCAGCCTCTTCTCCTCTACCATATGCAGTGCATCATAATCCCTTTCATTAATGTCTTTTCATTCCTCCATCCGTCTGTTTCTCCTTGGCCCTGTACTATAGACACTGCACCAGGGGCCTCCAACAGGAGAGTAGCTCGCCAATCAATTCTGAAAGTACATGTATTTTTTATGTGTTCCATTGCAAACTGTCAGAAACATAAAGCTCCCGGGGCTACTATCCAATCAAAAGGTCACATCGACATTATCCCGCCCCTGGTTAGCCACTGTTGGCTTAAAAAGCCAAACGTAACACAACACCTGCCAATTAATTTCCAGCAATAATGCCCCTGTCTGTCTGTTTGGTTCACGCGTTTGTCTATCAGTGCGTATGTAGCCAGTGAGCGATGCTAATGATAACCGGCGTCCCCAAAAACCTTCTCAATTAATTGTACACTGCAAAGTAGGCTTACCTGACAGAACTACAGTATATCATAAATATTTGTTTCAATTGGGCGGCCATTGTTTTGCAAACTCTGCCATGACATGTTCTGCTGCCATAGGCCTAACAGCAGAAACATTGCTAGAGCAACACTCACTTGCAATTAAGGTGGAAATACACTCAAAAATCTAAATGTGTTTGTTCTTTCTCCAGACCGTAAAAGCACTGACATGGACTCTGAACATACATTTCCACTGTTTCTCTATGAATAATTGTAATATTGACAGTAAAAACTGAGAGAAAAAAACAAAACCAGGAAAAATAAAATGGAGAAAACAGAATTCGGGAAAATACAAAATATATTTTTTATTTTATGCCAAATACTGTTTATTAACATTAGCTATATTACCAAGTGTATTGATAAGAAAACATTTATTGTACACCAAGGACCTGGGGAAGAGGTGCAGGGTAGAATGTGCCTATTTGAAAGCTATATAAAAAACAATGCTCTTTAAAAGTAGCTCTCATGCTAGAAAAGGTTGGAGACCCCTGTATTAAACACATACACACATCCACTCCTGTTTCCTCTCTCCACCTCCCCTCCTCTATCTATCTCCAACACCAACACTAGACTATGTTGCGTATATACAGTTTTCAATGTACCGCTATGTTTTTTTTCTTCTAAGTTTCCATAAGTCCTTTTCTCCCTCTCTTTGTGTGTTGCTATGGAAACAGTCTCTCCACCGCTGCACCCCTCCTCTCTCTTCAGCCTCTGGTTAGATGGTTGCTATAGAAACATACTTATTTTATTTTAAAAAGAGCATAATAATATTATCTTTGCCTCCCTCCCTCGATATTTCCTTCTCTTTCTTTCTTTCTTTCTTTCTTTCTTTCTTTCTTTCTTTCTTTCTTTCTTTCTTTCTTTCTTTCTTTCTTTCTTTCTTTCTACCCCACATCTCTGCCTCTATCATCAGTATACATGCTCTTTTTATTGTTCACCCCGTCTGTCCGTGCGTTTGTTCGTACATTCATTCCTACGTCAGTCACATGCAATATCTCAAACAGCATTGGCTCAATTTTGATGACACTTGGGTGAATGATGTCTCTTGCCATAGAGATCTGGCATTTACACAATTACACTGATTGGCCAGATGGTGGCGCTATAACAAAATTGAAAATGRTAACTTTAAAAGGTCACGCCCCTCACCCCGTTTGACCTAAAGTCATGACCTTCGGTACATAGGTCCCTCTCCACACAAGGAACAKATTTGCCTCAGGGACCCATAAGGTCCACCATGATGGATCTTCCGCCATTTTGAATTTTGTGAAAAACACTTAAAACACTACTCCTCTGGCACCGAATGACCGATCTGCACGAAACTTGCTATGTGGCGTCTATGGACAAAGTTGTCTCAATGTAATATTTTCCAGACTATGACCTGAAACAACCTGGCTACTATTGACCAATAAACATTTATGTAGGTGTGGTCTGGCACATAAACACATATAAATCAGTCAAGGATATTTGTATTGTAACAAAATGTGGTACACATGTTGCAAACACTGTCAAGACTCAACACATGCAATAACATTCATATCGACCACACGGTGGCGCTATAACGGGCACACGTTTATATTTCTTGATCTGTTTTACTCAGAGTGCTATAATTTGGCACACATGCTCAGGGATATGACACCACTGGTCCGATTTTTGATGAAACTTGGGTGAATGATGTGTCTTGTCATAGAGATCCAGCAAATAAAAAATGACACTGATTAACCCAAGGGAAGACTACATGTTTACTCTTATTGTCGTCTATCCTGATACCACGTTACCCTGCCTTCATGTACACATCTACTTCAAATACTTCATACCCCTGCACATTGATCCCGTACTGGTACTCCCTGCATATAGCTCCATTATGGTACATTGTATTGTCCCCCACAATGAAATCGGAGAGGGTGACTGTGGATCTTCTCTGTCCGTACGTTTGCATGTTCGTCACACGCAATATCTCAGACAGCACTGGCGCCAATTTTGATGAAACTTGGGTGAATAACGCGTCTTGCCATAGAGAACATTTACAAAATTACACTGATTGGCCCAAGGCGGGAGATTATAGTAATTAACTGAAATTTGTTAGTCGCATGCAATATTTAAATCGGCACTATTGGGTGGGGGGGGGGGGGGGGGGGGGGGGGGGCATGATTCGTGGGGGACGAAAAGTTTTATCGTTACCTTGTTTTATTTTTTGGCTCTCACCCCTGCCTTGTTGAAAAACACAATTTACTCATATTATGTGAACACTCACAGTCACACACCCACATTCACACCCGCACACACACGAATACCACAACGACGACACACTACACACACAAACTAGCACACCACACACACACACACACCACTTGGGTGCAACGACACACACACAACAACACCACCCGCCACATAGACACCACACACATCACACAACAACACACCCAGAACAACACCACACCATGACACCACACAGCACACCACACACAACCACACACACACAGCTCACAAACACACGCAACACACACCACCACACATAGACCACACCCACACATAAGAGCACACACCACACACACAACTCATCACTGCTGAAGGTGTATAAGCAAATGCTAATCTCCTCCACAAGAACAATGAACAGCAATTTTTACGTGATCATCACTTCCACCCAATCACAACTTAATTTCTAAGGCTGCAATCCATAGGAACTATATAGGGGACGCACGCAAGAGAATGATGTTGATGCTGATGCTACCCACTTGGTCTGCTACCCACTTTTCCGTCTACCCAACTCCGTTCCTGCTACCCTACTCGTACCTCCTCACGCTAATTCACTCTCCGCTCCGCTACTCCTACTCATCCGCTCTACTCTCGCTCATCCGCTACCATCTCTCCTACTCCCCTCTGCTACGCTATACTCTCATCTTCACGCTGTCCTCGTAACTACTGTACCTCCACTCCTACTCCCTCATTCTCCCGCTACCTACTCCGTACCCACTCCTCTACCTACCTCCGCTCCTCCGCCCTTTACCCTACCTCTATCCGCTACCCTACGTACACTCTACTACCTACTCGCATCCTCCGCTACTCTCGCTACTCCCGCTTAACCACTTCCCTCTGCTACCTTACTTCTCTCCCCCCCTCGCTCCAAGTACCTCCGCTACCACTCTCTACCCTACTCCGCTCCTCCGTACCTACCTATTCCGCTACCCCACTCCTCCGCTACCCCTACTCCGCTACCCACTCTGCTACCCTACTCGCTCATCCACTACCCCACTCCTCTACCTACTCCGCTCCTACTCCGCTTCATCCTACCCCATCTGCTACCCTGATTCCGGACTCCCATACTTCAAATGTATGCATGAATGATTGTAAAGGTGCCCACATAACTAGGTTCTGTTTGCTCCTAGCAGACTTGGCTAGCTCAAGGAATGTCTGTGGCTCACATACTAGGTTCTGTTTGCTCCTAGCAGAACTTGGCTAGCTCAAGCGAATGTCTGTGGCTCACATCTCCCTTAAAAGACATTTGCTTGAAAAAAAGAGGTCAATATTTTGTTTTCCCTCTTGGTAAAAACATAGCCAGCATATAAATCAGCAAAAAAGAACGTCCTCTCACTGTAAACTGGCGTTATTTTCAGCAAACTTAACATGTGTAATATTTGTATGAACATGACTAGATTCAACAACTGAGACATAAACTGAACAAGTTCCACAGACATGTGACTAACAGAAATGGAATATGTGTCCCTGAACAAAGGGGGGGTCAAAATCAAAGTAACAGTCAGTATCTGGTGTGGCACCTGCTGAATTTAGTACTGCAGTGCATCTCCTCCTCATGGACTGCACCAGATTTGCCAGTTCTTGCTGTGAGATGTTACCCACTCTTCCACCAAGGCACCTGCAAGTTCATGGACATTTCTGGGGGAATGGCCTAACCTACCCTCGATCCAACAGGTCTGACGTGCTCAATGGGATTGAGATCCGGGCCTCTTCGCTGGCCATGCAGAACACTGAACATTCCTGTTTTGCAGGAAATCACACATTGTCACTAGAATGAGCAGTATGGCTGGTGGCATTGTCATGCTGGAGGGTCATGTCAGGATAAGCTTGCAGGAAGGGTACCACATGAGGGAGGAGGATGTCTTCCCTGTAATGCACAGCGTTGAGATTGCCTGCAATGACAACAAGCTCAGTCCGATGATGCTGTGACACGCCCCAGACCATGACGGACCCTCCACCTCCAAATCGATCCCGCTCCAGAGTACAGGCCTCGGTGTAAAGGCCTCGGCCTTCCTGGTGTAACTCAGGCAGTTGATGTTGCCATCCTGTACCGGTCCAGCAGGTGTGATGTTCGGATGTACCAATCCTGTGTATGTGTTGTTACACGTGGTCTGCCACTGCGAAGACGATCAGCTGTCCGTCCTGTCTCCCTGTAACTCTGTCTTAGGCGTCTCACAGTACGAACATTGCAATTTATTGCCCTGGCCACATCTGCAGTCCTCATGCCTCCTTGCAGCATACCTAAGGCACGTTCACGCAGATTAGTAGAGACCCTGGGCATCTTTCTTTTGGTGTTTTTCAGAGTCAGTAGAAAGGCCTCTTTAGTGTCCTACGTTTTCATAACTGTGACCTTAATTGCCTACAGTCTGTAAGCTGTTTGTGTCTTAAAGACCATTCCACAGGTGCATGTTCATTCATTGTTTATGGTTCATTGAACAAGCATGGGAAACAGTGTTTAAACCCTTTACAATGAAGATCTGTGAAGTTATTTTGATTTTTACGAATTATCTTTGAAAAACAGGGTCCTTAAAAAGGGACGTTTATTTTGGAAATTGAGTAAACTTAAACTTCCAAGTAAACTTCCATAAAATAGTCCAAATCAATCTAAGATAAATCAGGGAAATCTGTAACTAATGTCATTGAATGAAAACAATCACTTCATTGAAGAATCCCGTCCTTTGTTACCACTCCAACTAAGAATAGTACTGTTGATCAATCACTGATGAACTACGAATTGCACGAACAGGACCCCCCCCCCCKKAAAAAACTGGAGAACACCAAAACAAACAAAAACGTCACAGAATTGTGTCATAATATATCACAATTGCCTCAATCTGGCCTGGTTCCTTTGTGTGATGGAAATAAGTGGCTCAAATGGCACTCTATTCCCTAATATGGTGCACTCYGCTCATAGTGCTCTGATCAGAAGTAGTGCCTTATAAAGGGAAAAGGTGCCATTTGATGGCCCGTGTAATAGGTGGACTGTATATGTGCCATGAAAGACCTATCACAAAGCCTGCTCTGAACAGACAAACACCACCATAGACAAATATGCTTAGGCTGGAATTTAGATGTAAACACATTATTGATATTTTATGTTGTCATTTATCAATATGGAGTCATACATTAGTGAAGCTATTTTTAGAGGAATCTTGGAATGGATTTCAAGTGTCAAAAAACGCCAGGTGAGCGTCGTTGAATTGCTTTTCTCACAGACAACAAAGAGATAGAGGGGGAGAGAGAGAGAGAGACAGAGCGAAAGGAAGATAGAGAGATTTAGAAACTACCTCAACATCCTTCTCATCACGTGTCATACTGGCTCTTTAGTCCTTTTTGTTGACATATACCCTCCAATGCTGTTTGGTTTTGATGTCTGAATCCCTTTGAAAGAATTCCCTCAACAGGAGAGAAGAGACTTCGTAATTCGTAAGTTGATTCTCCCTCTCTCCTAAAAAGAAGTGGCTGATCTCTCCAACCTCTATCAAACACACACCACAAAATAAATATGTACCCCCAGATGGCAACCTATTCCCTATCTAGTGCACTACTTTTCACCAGGGCCCACAGGGGTGCCAAAAGGGTATCATTTGGGGACAAAGCCAAAGCCACTTTAAGGGTAGGGTCTGGGTCTAATACTCATTCATATCATCCATATCATCCATATCAAGAGGTGTAGTATTAGATTTGATTAGATTGTATAAGATGACTTATTTGAATGGCTAGACATTTTTTTCTAAGCCATCACATGCTCTGTCTGGATTTGGACACCCACCTGCCCTGAAGCTTAAGTCGTTCTCTAGTCACCTAAATTACTAGTCAATCTATAATAGTGGGTTCCCAATGCCATTTTTTATTATTATCTCCCTCTCTCTCTCTCTAGTTTCCAACCTCTCTCCATGTCAGGGCCATTTCTCTGTACACATGTCCCTCTCTGCCCCCTGCTCTCTCTCTCCAGTTTCCAACCTCTCTCCATGTCAGGGCCATGTCTCTCTGCCCCTTTTCCCTCTCAAAGTATCTCTAATTCAGCATGGCAGAATGGGGGAGATTGATGTGTGTCACTCGTAATTCCCCAACAGACACGCAAACATCCTCACTTTTCACTCCCACATTGGCTCTCAACAACATATCCCCATAAAAAAAWTTTAACCTTTATTCAACTAGGCAAATCAGTTAAGAACAAATTCTTATTTACAATGACAGCCTAGGAACAGTGGGTTAACTGCCTTGTTCAGGGGCAGAATGACAGATTTTTACCTTGTCACCTCGGGGATTCGAACTAGCAACCTTACGGTTATTGGCCCAACGTGCTAACCACTAGGCTACCTGCCACGCCGAAAGTCAGTTAAGAACAAATTCTTATTTTACAATGAGGGCCTACCCCGGCCAAACCCAGACGACGCTGGGCCAATTGTGCGCCGCTCTATGAGACTCACAATCACGGCCGGTTGTGATACAGCCTGGAATCGATCCAGAGTGTCTGTAGTGACGCCTCTAGCACTGAGATGCAGTGCCTTAGACCGCTGCGCCACTCGGGAGCCCAGTTTGGAACGTGGCCCGTGGACATTTTTAGACTCGTTGTTCTGAAAAACATCATATCAAGGTTTTTCATAAATGGAATTGTTGTTAATGGAGTGCTTTACTAACGACAAGATAATAGACTAGTTATGCAAGTGCACAGAACAACTATAGGGCTCTGGTCAAATGTAGTGCAGTAGGTAGGGAATAGGGTGCCATTTGGCACCCTAGGGATTGAATTCACCATACTACTTCTGGTGATCCTGAACTACTTCACACTGAGATAGAAGCAAACAGGGCAGTGACCAAAGCTGCAGGACATGTCTAGTTCTTCCTCTCTCTTTCCCTGTCAATAATACGCCTCTTTTATGTGTCTAGTTAGTCATCTCTCTTTCTCTGTCAAGCATATTTTCCCATCCTCTTATGGTAGCAGAGCCCATCCTCTTATGGTAGCAGAGCTTTTTTTTTTAAAGAAGCCTACTCTGTCTCATAAGGAGGTTTGTCAACAGTGTATGTGATGGGTATGGCTATTGATAATGGCGTCATAACTGAATGAAGCTGTATGAATGGCTGATGTAATAGATGTATTATACTGCTGTTGTATCAGCACAGAACAGGACTGGCGCCAGGACTCTCAGGTGCAGATGCAGGTATGCTGTGTGCTCGAGCACACAGGAGTGAGATCTCCTCAGCAACCGGTGATGAGCAGCYCGTGTAGCGGCTCCACGAGAGAACCAACGGCACAGGCACGGGAGAACAATTGTCCATAATCAAACAGGTCCCCTTTCTTCCGCTAACGGAACCGATCCTCACGCACCACGATTAATCAAAGCCTTATTTAGAGCTGCTATCGCGTGCCATGACGTTTCGTTAGACACGAAATAGTGTTGGACAAAGTGAACAGAGATGATCAATCAATCCCTGTGCCGCGGTAAAATCATAACAGCTACCAGTAGCCCTAAAAAATATTTTTGTACATGATTACCTTATATGTGAAGGTAAAATAGGCTATTTTCCTACATTCCGCGTACCTTCTTTAGACAAGCTAGTGCACCTCCCCACCGTTCTCTGTCTAAGATCTGTGCTAAATAATCACGCGCACTGGCGCACGATCAGCACGAGACTACCTACATGCAACTCAATATAACCTACTTTAAAATGTGTAGAAATTATAATGGATCTACATTTACACCGTTTCTTGATTGTGTCCAGCTCGCTAATAATCACCGACATGAAAAAGACTGTCAGAACCATCGAAAATTCCAAAAACGATGGATAGAGGACATTTGTTTGCTCATTTTGACGGCAAGAAATATAGCACATTTTCAGTTCGGCCCTCCGGACCTTATTGAAGAACGAATGCGGTCCCCGGGGGCAAAATGAGTGACACCCCTGCACTAGCGAGATACATAGTTGTCTTGGTTTTTGATATTGATCTGGTTGGTGACTGTTATGTTCTAGTCGGGCTGGAGTTTCCCAGTTTTCCGTGTTCTGTTCATTCAGCCATTTCCTCATCAACGTATCTCTCTCTCTGGCACAACATGCGCAGTGAGTAATGATATTATGTTTGTAGGCTTATCATATTTCTCCCGTGATAAAGGGCTATAGACTAGTGTTATAAACTAGACGTTAGTTGTGTGAATGATTTCGGTTAATGCAATACAAAAGGTCATATCAGACCTACATGCAGCCGCAGTCTGTCTCGGTTCTCTCTCTCTGAGCGCCTGATAGAGGCTGCACGAACAATCGTTTTTAAGTGTGGAAATATGAACCAAATGTCACTAGGCTATATGGTCTGCATTTTAATTCTCAGTTTCTCACAACATGTTTTCCGGGAGACCACTAATAATGCCTCCGTTCCCATCATAACCTTCAGCTCAATGATCCCATTCCAGCYTTCAGTCTGCACGAACTCGTGAAAAACTTCAAACATATAGTCTAAAACGTGGAATGTGATACACACATAGTATTCACTGGACAGAGGTAGGATACGGGAAAAACTGATGAGGTATTGATACATAAAAACTTTGACTATTTTGCTCCCACTGGATATAACCAGAATGTATAAAAATGCAAGCAGGTGACCATATCACCGGGTTTCAGTTTTCCTCACCTTTGTTAAAACTGATAGCCAAAGTTATTATCCACAACAACATCAGCATGATTCAGCCGAGTGCATTCGAGTTCCTCCCCTCGGCAAGGTCCGTTAGACTTCTGCTCTGTGGAGACACCATCAATTCCCCTAGAAATAGCCTAGTTTTACYCGTCAATAACGGGAATAATTAGCAATCCTTTGGTTGATTGTCAATTGCAGCGGTTTGTTTCGTCTCCGGTCCGTGTCCCTCCTTGGCTTTTACTTGTTTTGTGCTTCAAATCTATCACCACTTTTTTCTTATATCCTTTCCTTCGTTCTCAGTCTTTTCTCTGGCTGCGTGCACAGCCGTACACTCATTAAAGAGTGAATTCCTCTTCTTTCTTCTCGCTGCCTCTCTACAGAATCACCACAGAACGTACCCAAAGCCTAGACTAGGCTACTCCAAATCACATCTTTTTACTCCSCAAACGGATAAGTGCGCTCTATGATTGCAGGAGGCGACATGGGGAACTGCACCCTTGTGCACACCATCAGTTATTCTCTTACATGAAAGTCCTTTGTTGCCCCGTGCCTCTCTCCCAGTTAATCATTTTATGTTTGCCATCAGTGATACGTGCCTCATAGACCTAACAGGGATGAGGTTATACCATTACTAAAAAGGAACTATAATCAGTACAGGTTACATTCTTAAAAACAGCTTACATTTTGGATTACTGCTTCTAATATCAAGACGTGGGTTGCAAGTGTTTGCCTCGAACACATGGAAATGGCAGATAAAAAATAAAAAACTGTCTGTGCTGAGCCATACTACTAAGTGGTAATGGAAGCTTTTCCATCTGTTCTAATTCATTTTGAAATCTCAAAAACTGCTTTTTTGCTTTTCAAATAAACTTTTTTTTTTAAACCAAAAATGCCAGACCTCCACATACTGAGAACTAAATCCTCCCACATTTCATCAGAAACGTTTGGGACATGTTTGGGACATGTTTGATTAACCTGTTCAGTTCAGAGAGACAGAGGGAAAGATAGAGACGAAGGGAGATAGAGAGAGACAAAGGGAGAGAYAGAGATGAAGGGAGGGAGAGAGAMAGTTGAAGGGAGAYTGAGAGAGATGAAGGGAGAGAGAGATAGAGAGACAAAGGMAAAGATAGAGAGACAGAGGTAGAGAGAGAGAGATGGAGATTGAGAGAGAGACGGAGGGAGAGAGAGAGACGAAGGGAGAGAGATAGAGAGATGAAGGAAGAGAGAGAGGGAGAGATTTAGATAGAGATGGAGGGAGAGAGAGATGGAGGAAGACAGAGGAAGATAGAGAGGGGTAGAGGGAGAGAAACAAAGGGAGAGAAAGATGGACGGGAGGGAGAAGAGAAGAAAGAGAAGAGAGAGAGAAGAGCACAGACGAAGGGAGAGAAAGAAAGAGGAAGATAGAGAGGGGTAGAGGGAGAGAGAGAAGGACACAGACGAAGGAAGAGAAAGAAAGAGAGGGGTAGCAGGGAGAGAAAAGAGACAGAGGGAGAGAGAAGAGACAACAGACGAAAGGGAGAGAAAGAAAGCAGGAAGAATAGAGGGAGAGAAAGATGGATGGAGGGAGAGAGAAAGAAAGAGAGAGAGAGACAGAGGGAGGGATGGAGAGAGAGAGAAAGACAGGAAGATAGAGAGGGGTAGAGGGAGAGATGGAAGGAGAGAGAGAGACAGAGGGAGAGAGAAATGGAGGGAGAGAGGGAGACAGAGGGAGAGAGAAGCTGCACTTCCTAACCTCCTGCCAAATGTATGACCATATTAGAYACACATATTTKCCTCAGATTACACAGACCCACAAAGAATTCGAAAACAAACCCGATTTTGATAAACTCCCATATCTTTTGGGTGAAATACCAGAGCGTGCCATCACAGCAGCAAGATTTGTGAGCTGTTGCCACAAGAAAAGGTCAACCAGTGAAGAACAAACACCATTGTAAGTACAACACATATTTATGCTTATTTATTTTCCCCTTTGTACTTTAACCATTTGCACATCGTTACAACACTGTATATATACACAACATGACATTTGTAATGTCTTTATTCTTTTGGAACTTCTGTGAGTGTAATGTTTACTGTTCATTTMTATTGTTTATTTCACCTTTGTATATTATCTACCTCACTTGCTTTGGCAATGTTAACATATGTTTCCCATGCAAATAAAGCCACTTGAATTGAATTGAATTGAGACTGCTCTGCCTCTTCCTTCACAACAGGTCTGCTCTGCTCTTCCTTCACAACTAGGTCTCTTACTCACTGCTCTTTCCTTCACAACAGGTCTGCTCTGCTCTCCTTCACAACACGGTCTACTTTGA
>NW_019943425.1:77717-80156 GCF_002910315.2 Salvelinus sp. IW2-2015 | reverse complement strand
CGATGAGAGAGCCGAGAGAGCGAAGAGCGAGAGAGGAGGAGAGAGAGAGAGAGAGAGAGAGAGAGAGAGAGAGAGGAGAGAGAGAGAGAGAGAGAGAGAAGAAGAAGCGAGAAGAGAGGAGAGAGAGAGGCAGAGAGAGAGAGAGAGAGAGAGAGAGAGAGAGAGAGCAGAGAGAAGAGAGAGAGAGAGAGAGAGAGAGAGCGAGAGAGGAAGAGAGAGAGAGAGAGAGGATGGGAGAGGGAGAGAGAGAGAAGAGAGAGAGAGAAGAGAGAGAGAGAGAGAGGAAAAGAGAGAAGAGAGAGAGAGAGAGAGAGAGAGAGGACGCAATCCTGCCACAGACTGATACACTCAGAGAGCCTGATGTCTGTTGTGCTACTGGGAGACCACAAACAGAGAACAGGCGATTGGCAAACCCCATGTCGGTGGTGGTGATGGTGGGCTGGGAGTATCAACTTAGAGGAGGACTAATACTCAAGGACCACGGCGCAGAGAAGTATCCATCACCTTTAACAGAACCCACAGACTCACTACTTATCAGATGACTGTATCCCTCATCCGTTGGTACCAAGTTGGTAGAAGCTTTGGCTGCTTAACTACACACAGGGGTTCCTGTGGTCTTCCTTCACAACAGGTCTGCTCTGCTCTTCCTTCACAACAGGTCTGCTCTACTCTTCCTTCACAACAGGTCTACTCTGATCTTCCTTCACAACAGGTCTGCTCTGCTCTTCCTTCACAACAGGTCTGCTCTACTCTTCCTTCACAACAGGTCTGCTCTGCTCTTCCTTCACAACAGGTCTACTCTGCTCTTCCTTCACAACAGGTCAGCTCTGCTCTGCAAAGCGCAAAAGTAGGCCAATGTTTGCTCTGACTTCAGCAYYGGCCGCATGGCAGTAAATGCTGTACAGCCTCTGTAGACAGCAGATTGAACATGCAGAGCCTTTTAGTCTACAACTGTTGTTTACCAAGCATGTGACAAATTCCATTTGATTAGATTGTATACATATTTGGGAGTCAGACTATATCACATCAGTGTTGTTCAGGTGAATATCCATTCTGAAACCAAGGAGACAAAATGTACATGCGTAATCAATGGTGATGATGATATGAGCTTCCAAATAACATTTGAATGCAAAATGATTGTGACAGACTTAGAGCCAGTGGTTACTATAACAACAAGTGTGAGAGGAGGAATAGTAGATAATAATGATAACAACAACAGGAAGTTAACCCAAATGCATGTTTATTTGAAGTCAACAACTGAATCGCTATAGTAACAAAAAAGCTAATACTGTATGAACAGATTAGAACAGCCAACGGAGACGGAACTCAGCATTATGACATCATCACCATAGTGCAGTCAGGCCTTGATGACATCATTAGCCGTAGTACAAATTAGGTAACGTCCATCACAGCACTATTCCCATGTGATATGGATAGTTATTCAAAAGGAAGACTTATCATCCGAAAAGAACACTAAGAAAATAGACTCCTCATTAAAACAATAACATTGGTGAAAAATAACACAGATAGTGTCCACGTCCCTAAAAGGAACCCTATTTGCTACATAGTGCACTAGGAAGTACTATGGGTCCAGGTCAAAGGTAGTGCACTATATAGTGACTAGGGTTCCTTTTGGGACGCATGTAGTGTCTCCGGAGTCTGTTTGGGTCTATCATTGTACACACCTTAAACTCATACACACACACACACAAACACACTGTAGTCACAGACCACATGTACCCCATGCATATGTGTGTGTGTGTGTGTGTGTGTGTGTGTGTGTGTGTGTATCAGTGTGCTTGTAAGAATAACAGGTAAAGGCAACACTATATAGCCTACATGAAATTATATAAAAATGTCAGACTGTCAAAACAATAAGATATGCCAAAGCTATCCTCTAACCTTCCGGTGTTGAATATCTATTCAGGAAAAAAAGAAAATAAATATCAATTGAATTGAAAGTAATACATTTAAAAGTATGCACACCTTTCTTTTAAAAAAAACACACTGAAAAAATATATTCCTTAACATACTACAAAAGAAGAAGAGAGAGGTGTACTACTGGTACAGGAGAGAGAGTTCCAGAGAGATTACTGGTACAGGAGAGAGAGTTCCCCCCACTACTGGTACAAGAGAGAGTTCCCTCCCACTACTGGTACAGGAGAGAGAGTTCCCCCACTACTGGTACAGGGAGAGAGAGTTCCTCCCACTACTGGTACAGGAGAGAGAGTTCCCTCACTACTGGTACAGGAGAGAGAGTTCCCCCCACTACTGGTACAGGAGAGAGAGTTCCCCCACTACTGTACAAGAAGAAGAGTTCCCTCACTACTGGTACAGAAGAAAGAGTAGAGATAGAGAGACATGAGGCCTTGTGGAATACCCATACTTATGTCCTAAATAGTAGACCATTTGAGTATGCGGGAAAAAATTCGTTTTAAT
>NW_019943425.1:70308-70933 GCF_002910315.2 Salvelinus sp. IW2-2015 | reverse complement strand
AGTTTAATCGTATGCAACATTTGAAAAAGCGAATATACTTTAAGTGCCTGGATGTCATACTCATTTCGGTTTTGAAAACAGCTGATCCATTAGATATGGGGAGGAGCTACCTACCGACATCAACAAATAGCGGGAAACTACGCAATCGCGCATGAGGCATTCTCAGTATGTGAAAATGTATTTTTTAGTAGCCTATGTGCATTTGTCTGAAAATCGAGTATGGTTTAAATACCAGGATGTTTTTCTCATTTCGGGTCTTCATCTAGTAGAATTCGATGCACACTTTTCCACAATCGATTAGAAGAGGAGAGCTGCCAGTGATAGGCCCTAGTACACTTCAAGTAGCCAAACAACAAAACTAGGCTACTTAATTGGGAAGATGTCGAATAGCAAGTCAGCAACCGAGACTCGGGATGTGGCTGGTTTATTGATGTTATGTTAATCCGGCCTTTTGGTTTTACGATGGTGATTGTTTTAGTTCTGTAGTCTAGGCTACCTATTTCATTATCTCATTTACGGATCAAGCCTTAGCAGTCATTCTGATCTCAATGATCAGTGCTTTAGTTTATTATGTTGCTGTTCAGCGGTTCTGAATTTTGTCCACGTGTTTCTGTGCAGTAGCCTT
>NW_019943425.1:43082-70283 GCF_002910315.2 Salvelinus sp. IW2-2015 | reverse complement strand
GGTAGTGAGTTATGTGCGCTGTCAGCGGGTGCGAAGTGTGCCACGGTCTTGGCAGGAGCTGTGGAGTGGAACAGTCTAAAAAAAGAAGAGTGGGAGTAAGTGATTTTATTTTCAGGTACTGTTAAAGGGAACCTGTGAGATGCTATGAACGTACTATGGGAGCAGTTATTCACAGTCAAGTTATAGATGTGACTCCAGACCATCGTGGTGTGAACAGTGACAGATACAACGTAGTACAACCTTTTACGCAAAAAACAAGACTGCGGCAAAATCATAGAGTGTGAGAGAATTACAGACTTACAAGTACTCCCATAAATCAACAAGCTTCACGAAGGGTCATGAGAGTATGAGAATACACAAGAGAATACAACACGATTTTTCACTGACATATAAACAAGTGCTGACAGTATAAGATTACGGTGTTCTTGGATTGCCATCGAGTGTAACAGTTTGATCCTTGTGGTTATGCTTCCTCATCGCCAGTACTGTTAAGTAAAGTGCTGCTAGCAGAGTAGAGAAGGTAAGCAAATGGGAAATAGATAGGACCGACGGTCGTTGGAATTATGGCAGGTTGCAATAGCGCAGGGTCATTGGTCCAGGAGCGTGGGGGATAGAAGTGGTTACAGAGAGGATAAACACTTTTCCCAAATACCAAAACAAAGCTCACCACGAGACTCATGCTCAAAAATAGCGGAGGAATAGAACCACACCTTTTTCCAGGAAATAGCTGAAGCATCGCATGAATCGGATGATTATAGAATACAAGAGAAGAGAGAAAAAGGAGCCGACTCTTTAGCCATGAGAGGTACAATCGAATGAAGCCAGGAAATCATGTTAGAGAGAATGAACAAACTGAATAACAGAGTCGTATTATCCACACAAAAAGCACAAGCTCTCAAAGTAGCAGTTAGGAAATCAAGAATGATTAACTAACCTGTTTTCCAGAAAAACAAGCTATACTGAATTATAGCAAAGATGGTGATGGTTGATAGCCACTCTGATAAACAGTAAGTTTTAGTCTCTTTCTTACTAAAGGAGAGTAATCTGTGGGTAACGAAACTGGGTGACTGGACACTAGAGATATCGACTGTGGTTGGACGATGAGTGTTCAGCAAAGATATCCGTGAGCATACATCTTGACAATAACAGAGAATAAGAAAACACCATATTTCCTCACAAAAAACTAAGCATCGTCGAAGTCATGTGGTATCGAATGACGAGAAAAGAACACTCCTCTCTAGAAAACACGAATGACTCCATATAATGACGTCCAAATGGTGTTGTAAAGTGGTATGCACGCTGATAAGTTGATTTTTTTCTCTCAGTTAGGTAGCACTAGGATGTGAGGTGCCTGGTATCAAACTGACGACCGATAGTGGCGTGATAGACCAAAAGCACTAATGGGATAAGTTATATGCACCAGCAGCAGCTCTTGACAAACCCTCAAAGTAACAGAAAGTAAAACACTTTGCGCCACAGAAAACAAGCCAAATCATTGTTGAATAAATATAGACAGAACGAATGCTCAACAAAACACTATATATCCGTGGCAAAACGGTAAGGACACTAGACTGCCTTACGAATCATCGTTTGATGGTTCATGCTCTGATAAGTAGATTTTAAATCTTGTCACTGTTCTCTGTCAGATCAGTTAAGGAAGAAGACTGCAAGCCAGTGTAGAACTTGAAGAAAATATGCGAATAGTGGTAGGCAACAACCTAGGTGGAACAACACTTCTTCTCACTCGACATAGTTGCGAAACGATTGAAAGTACAGAAATAATGCAGCTTTTCACAATAGAATCACTAGTCATACCAGAAATCATCGTATTAAGATACTAACAAAACTAAGAACACGTTGTTGCCAAAAATCAAGCTCCAATTCATTGGTTGAATACTACAGACAAATAAAGATCAAGCTGTTTACACTGCCACCTACTAAGAAATTCACAGGCTAGCCCTATACAATTTCTCATGGATTTCTAGCACAAATTCACTCATGCAACTTCAAAGTGAAAGGTGTGAATTTTTGTTATATAAGTGAGAGTCGCAAAGACAGGACTGTTAAACTGGATGATAGGAAACCCAACTGTGGACAGTTTTTCAGCAAGTTGCAACAGTTGGAAATACAGAGAGACAGTAAACTAATCACTTTTCCAAAAAAACAAGCTCCAATCATGTGAAATGAGCAGAAAAAAAAACTTTTCCAAAACAAGCGTCCAAATCATAGTTGAATAACAGACAATTAAACACTTTGTCCACATAGACAAGGCTTCTGAACTCACTGTTTCGACTGCAACTCTGTAAGTTGATTGATTTTATTTCAAGTAACTGTTAGAAACTGGGGGGAAATGATAGGTTAACACAGTGTGGTTGGAAAAGATTTCTCAGGCCCAAAGTTTCTTGGCAACTAATGGAAGCGGAACGTACGGGGAGAAATAGAACACTGTTTTCCAGAACAACAAGCTCCAAATCATGTTTGAATAACAGAGACGTAAAACACTTTTTCCGAAAAACAAGCTGCCAACTACAGTGTTGAAATAACAGAAATAACAAACAACTTTATCCGATACACAACAAGCTCTAAATTCATGTGGGATGCATCTCTGTAAGTGAATTCTTTGTTGTCAGTTACCTGGTTAAAATGGAATGATAGAACCCAGGTGTGGACAGTTTTCAGGCAGTGTGACAAACAGGTTGAAATACAGAAATTACACGTTCTTCACAAAAAGGACAAGCTCCAAATCATGGTTGAAAATACAGAAATTAACACTTTTCCAAACAAGCTCCAAAGAATACATGTTGAAATACAGAAATAATAAAACCACGCCCTCTTTCCATTAAACGACAGCTCTAATCATGATTTGCATGCGACTCAAATGTAAGTCGAATTAGTTTCTTTGTCAGTACTGTTAAAACTGGGGTAGGGATAGGAAGACCCTGTGAGGACACTTGTCAGCAAGGAGCTAAACAATTGAAAATACTAGGAGAATAACTCACTTTGTTCCAAAAACAAGCTCCGCAAATCAGTGTTGAAATACAGAAAAAAAAAACTTTTCCCAAAAACAAGCTCCAATCATGTTAGGAAAATACAGAAATAACACTTTTCCGATAAACAAGCTCTTAAATCATGTTTGATGCACTCGTGTGGAAGACAAAAGTTATGATTTTTCCATCTTCAATTGGTGCAAGATACCTTATAATAATGGACTGGATAGTACGATAGAGGGAACTCCACGTTTGGTGCAATTGTCTTGGATGTGGGGAAATCAGGGATAGGAAAACATATGTATGCAATAGACCAAACACATTGGTTGTCACTCTCTTCTCTCTCTCTTCTCTCTCTTCTCTCTTACTCCAACTTCTTCTCTCTCTTTTCGTTTTCTCTCTTCTCTCTCTTCTTCTCTCTCTCTCGCTCTCTCGCCTCTTCTGCTCCTCTCGTCCCTCGCTGCAACCCGCCTTCACTCTCCTGTGCTCCCATCTCACCTAATCCACTCCCACAGTGAGTACCATATGAATGACCAAAAGTTTCAGAGACGTGAGCCGTGCGCCCCGATAGAGATGGTCTCTATGTGATTAGGGACTGCCCATCACACAACAGCCAAGGTGTGCAAAAAAACAAAAGTTGCAATGAGCTAGGAGATGAGAAGCACAAAGCCATCGAGCATGTGCCACGGCAACGCCCTGAGACAACCAATGCGGACAGCAAGAATGAGCGATTAATCGGAAAATGACCCGACACCGAATGATCTTACAACAGTCGCGCCAAATCGATGTAATGGGCCAGCTAGCCTTATAACCCTAAATTCTAAAATATAGATGCGACTAGGCGAGGGGAGCGGGAACGAATGAGCCGGAAATAAGAAAATTGCACACAGAGTTGGGAAGAGGAGTGAGAGAGAGAGTACGGATGGAAGGAGGAGAAATAGCAAGGGGAGAAAAACGGGACGTCAAAGGGACAGATATCTGTACAAAAAACAAGGCTGCCAACAAATTCATGCTTTTGAAATACAAAAAAAAAACACTTTTCCATAAACAAGGCTACCAAATCATGTTGAGAATACAGAGATATACACGTTTATCCAAAACAGAGCTCTGAAATTCATTTTTGATGCACTCTGTAAGTATTTTTTTTTCGTCAGAGTACTGGTTTAAAACTGGTATGATAGGAAAAACACTGGTTGGACAGTTTTTCAGCAAGTTTGCAACATTGAAAGTACAGAAAAAACACTTTTCCAAAACCAAGCTCAAATCTGTTGATAAACAGAAAAAAAACACTTTCTAAACAATCTTAATCAATGTTTGTTATTCACTCTTATTTATTTTTTTCTCTCCGAAAGAGGAGAAGACACTGAGACAGAAGAAAACAGAGAAAGAGATGAATGACGTTCAGTTTCAGTATGTATGCCTGAAGCAGAAAGAGAGAGTGCCTTCTCTCTGAGCTTACCCTGGTTAACTGCTGCTAGCCAAGCAGTCAGCCTCTTTTTGATTTCAGAGAATGATGTCATTTCTAAAGTGCAGTGACTATATTAGCAATTTACAGTAAGTGATGTCATTGGAGAATTAGTTTACTGGCCGTGGTTGGCCAGAGAGAGCATTCCGGGAATGCAGGCAGCAGGATGGAAGGATGTGGTATAATTCATCATCAGACTTACTATAGTACGCACTCAGTGATAAACAAAATAAAGCCAGAGAAAATAATGATAATTCAACATGACAATTAGAAACGCCTGTATTAATATCTGAGAAGTCAACATACATCACTTGTAATTAAACTATTAAAACACTAAAGTGTTTGATTTGAACATTTTAAAAGTATTGGTGTGTGTACTAGGCTATTTGATAGAATTTATATATGTTACAGCACTTTTGGTTTCACTAGAAATATGTTGAAATTGAAGAAATGATGTGCTTCTGTCTTCAGTCCTGTTTAAATAGGACAGATGGGCTATACTAGATTACGTCGAATGTGATAGTCTGTCTATAACCAGCCTGACTCCATTCCTATTCTATTCAGAGTTTAGAGAATTTAATCAAATTGTAAATGAGCTATTATCAGGTTGGTTAATGTCGTGCATGTCTGTTGAATTTGGAGAAATCCACCTACACTCAGCCAGTGTGCCCCTGACTATCTGTAAAGAAATAAATAAAATGGTGCCMTCTGGTTTGCTTAWTGTAAGGAATTTGAAATGATTTATACTTTTACTTTTCATACTCACTATATTTTAGCAATTACATTTACTTTTGGTACTTAAGTATATTTAAAACCAAATACTTTTAGACTTTTACTAAAGTAGTATTTTACTGAGTGACTTTCACATTTTCTATTAAGGTACCTTTACTTTTACTCAAGTATGACAATTAAGTACTTTTTCTATCACTGGTATGCGACGATGAGTACATATTACGCAGTTTAAGTATGTACACTAGTATGAGTGTTCAGACACGACCAGTGTCGTCCAAAGCAAGTAAAACAGAGCGGCTCGTCACTGACATCCGGTGGCAGAAAGCTGTAACTGCACACAGATGCAACGAGTTCTAGCGCGTCGTGTTCTAAAATATAACACATTTCTGCAGACTAGAGAGTAGGACAKGCCCATAGAACTAAAATGATTCTAATTGGGCAAACCATCAAACACCTCCATCAGTCGGTTGGATGTCTCATWTAGGGGCTAATCAACAACAGTTCTCATGGTTGGTCAAAGCTATAGTATAATCCACCTTCTTTATCTCATGCAGCCTTTTCATGCGATCACACAATTGATACAGCTCYGACAGGGTGATAGATAGATAGAAGCAAATACAGGACCAGTTGGAAACTTACAGTGAGTACTACATCCTCCCCAGTGAAGAAGAGTGCTTGAAAATATGTATTTTCAACCACTTTTTATCGCTGGGTCAGGATCTGTGGAGCAGACACACGTTCCTGGTTCCAACTCATCAGTTGAAAGGTCAAGATTGGGATTACCTAGGAAATGGAAACTCCTCCCTGAAACAAGTGAGCGAGCCATATGAATGCTTTGTGACAGACCACAGGAAGTTGGTGGCATCTTAATTGGGGAGGACAGGCTCGTGGGAATGGCTGGAGTGGAATCAGTGGAACAGTATCACATACACCAAACACATGGTTTCCACTCTCTCTCTCTCTCTCTCTCTCTCTCTCTCTCTCTCTCTCTCTCTCTCCCTCCCTCCCTCCCTCCCTCCACTGTAGCTTATTATGACAAAAGTCACTAGACTGGCTTTTCCCCGTAGAGATGGGGCTATGTGAATGGCTATTCCCATTCACAACAGCCAGGTGGCAAAATGGCAATGGAGGATGAGATAGAAGCAATCCCTGATCATTCCACGCATATCCCTGATACAACAATGCTACAGCAGAAGCAACGGATCCTCAGTCTCCGTCTCAGTCTCGCAAATCTAGTAATGCTCTAGCTAGCTATAACGTTATCTAAATGTGTTGTCTTGCTGAGTGTGAGGGAGACGGGTAAGGAGGCGGAAGAGAAAGGTCACAGAGATGGAAGGATAGAGAGAGAGACGGAGGGAGGGAGGGAGGGAGGGAGATGGGGCAAAGGGACAGACGGAGGGGTACAGAAAGAGGGGAGAAGACACTGAGACAGAGAAACAGAGAGAGAGAGATGACGTTCAGTGTCAGTATGTATGCCTGAAGCAGAAAGAGAGAGTGGCCTTCTCTCTGAGCTGTACCCTGGTTAACTGCTGCTAGCCAAGCAGTCATGCCTCTTTTATTAGATTTCAGAGAATGATGTCATTTCTAAAGGTGCAGTGACTATATTAGCAATTTTACAGTAAGTGATGTCATTGGAGAATTAGTTTACTGGCCTGTGGTTGGCCAGAGAGAGCATTCCGGGGAATGCAGGCAGCAGGATGGAAGGGATGTGGTATAATTCTATTCATCAGACTTACTATAGTACCACTCAGTGATAAACAAAATAAAGCCAGAGAAAATAATGATAATTCAATCATAACAATAGGAACTCCTGTACTGACCAACATACACTGTAAACTGTTAACACTGACAGTAAGTAAACATCAGAACAAATTAATCTAAACAGAGGATCAAAACAAATATTATGCTTTCATTGTAACATAATTGTTTATATTGATATTTTACACTCAGCATTTAAATGTAGTAAAAACAGGCAGGTTTCTAGATTCTGATTTAGATTCTATACTGTACTGGAGTTAGTAGCACACCAATAGGGATATAGGGGGAGAGAGGGAGGGGAGAAAGAGAGGGAGAGAGAGAGAGATGGAGAGAAAAGAGAGAGAGAGAGAGAAAGAAAAGAGAGAGAGGGGAAATGATAGTGTATTTACAGCACAAACATTTTCTGTTATCTGAGTAAAAAGAATGCTATATAATTATATATATATATATATTTATATATTTATATTGAGATCCCGCACTGTGACCGCACAGGGATGCTGTTTTTGCATGGTTGTGTTGTATGGTACTGTGGTGAACTCTAGTGAGTTGTATTGTAATGTATTCTAGTGTATTGTAATGTATTGTAATGTATTGTATTGTGATGTATTGTAATGTAATGTATTGTATTGTGATGTATTGTAATGTATTATATTGTATTGTAATATGTTGTAATGTAGTATATTGTATTGTAATATATTGTAATGTAGTATATTGTATTGTCTTGTAATGTATTGTAATGTATTGCACTGTAATATATTGTATTGTAATGTATTATAATGTATTGTAATGTAATATAATGTATTGTAATGTATTGTATTGTAAAGTATTGTATTGTAACGTATTCTATTGTAATGTATTGTATTGTAATGTGTAGGGAATTTGGTGATGTCTGTGGATTTGGTTGCCTTCATGTTACTAAAAGTCTTCATTCCAAATGGCACCCTATTCCCTACATAGTGCACTACTTTAGAGCATGGTCCATATGACACACACACGCACACACACTACCTTTGCACTATATAGGGAATAGGGGTTGTGTGGGTTGTGTGTGTTGGTGTGTGTGTGTGTTGTGTGTGTGTGTGTGTGTGTGTGTGTGTGTGTGTGTGTGTGTGTGTGTGTGTGGTGTGTGTGTGTGTGTGTGTGTGTGTGTGTGTGTGTGTGTGTGTATGACAGAGAGAGAGAGGTTCATTTGTACAGCAGTTGTTGTTGTTAGAAGAGAGTCAAACAGAGTGTGTTCTGGTCTATAGTGTGTGAAGTATTACAGAACAGAGAGAATGAAAGCGAGGGGAAGTGAAGTGGTATAATGTGAGGGGACAGTGCATTGGGATCTGAAACTGTCAGCATGACATGCTGGAATGTGGAGTACAATTTAGCAAAAATATGTGGATTACAATTTTGCATTTGTGTCACTGAATGCGACTGGAACATATTATTATTCTATTAAAGATAAAATCCTTATTTGCTACATACATTGTTGGACTTGTTAATGATTTGTACCCATTGATTCTAGAAGAATGACTTCTAAGTGTCTCGTGAGTTTAGTTCACCTGTCGTACCCCGTCAGAACCCAACATATAAGCTTGTTCATATTGTTTATTTATTCCAATGTTTGTCAACAACGGAAATGTAAACAAACACTGTATAGCCTCAAAACATGGTTACAACTATACTGTTGATATCATGGATGGTCAGTCCTTGCAGACACTGCTTTGTCTATGAATTTGAGAGTGGTTTACATTTCTCCAGACCCTCCCTTAGCTTTTTATCGAAACAGGGGCGGGGAGTACGCTTTGTTATTGTTTCAATTAAGGATTCTAGCTTTAAATCAAGAAAATCGAGCATGCCTTACCATGATCCGGTTATATGTACATATGTCTGTTTGTCTGTTCATGTGTGATTCAAAATGTGTGTGTGTCAGTAACGTTTGAGTGTGTGTGTGTGTGTGTCTGTTTGTGTGTGTGTGTGCCGGTGACGAGTGATGTGTATGTGGGTGTGTCAGTGACGCGTGGCGTAGTGTGTGTGTGTGTGTTTGTCTGTTTGTGTGTGTGTGTGTGTGTGTGCCGGTGACGAGTGATGTGTATGTGAGTGTGTCAGTGGACATGCAGAAGTCATATATGGAAAGGTACATGTATGTAAGTGCAAAAATCTCACTTCCCTGTTTTCAATACAAGCTTTTCAGTTTTTCCTGTCAGTCTCACTTCTTCTTATTCACTTCCATTTCACCATTTCCGAATCTGTTTCAGTCTGTCTGTCTGTCTGTCTGTCTGTCTGTCTGTCTGTCTGTCTGTCGTCTGTCTCTGTCTCTGTCTGTCTGTCTGTCTGTCTGTCTGTCTGTCTGTCTGTCTGTTGGTCTGTCTGTCTTGTCTGTCTGTCTGTCTGTTCTGTCTGTCTTTTGTCTGTCTTCTGTTGTTCTGTCAGTAGTCAGAGTCATGTCAGTTCAGTCAAGTCAGTCAGTCAGTCAGTTTTTGTGTCAGTCTCACTTTCTTCTTCATTTCCTTCTCATTTCACCATTTCCAAATTCCTGGTATCTGTTGTTCTGTCTTGTCTGTCTGTCTGTGTCTGTCTTGTCTGTCGCTGTTGTCTGTCTGTCTGTCTGCTCTGTCTGGTCTTCTCTGTTCTGTCTGTCTGTCTGTCTTGTCTGTCTCTGTCTGTTCTGTCTGTCTGCTTTCGCTGCCCTACTCCTCCCCCTCTGGCTGATGTGAAGACAATTGGAAGCGCTCATCTTCCACTCGTCGACTGTTGTCAGGCCCACCGGGGCCCACCCTCCCTAGATGAAGTTACTCCTTCTTGTCCTTCAGCTCCGAAGATGGCCGCCCTCGGCAGTTGAGATTGTAGCCGTGTCGCATCGGGGAGCGTTGTCGCAGCCACGTTGCCTCGTGGTACAGATATGTCCCTGTAGACACAGAGCACAGGTACGCCACAGCTGGGTCAGAGTGCTGTGTGTGATATGTCCTGTAGACACAGACAGTCGGGTAGTTCGAGAGGTAGAACTAGGAGAGAGTAAGTTGCTGCCTGGATGTACAGTTGAAGTCGGAAGTTTCAATACACCTTAGCCACAAATACCATTGTTAAACTAGTTTTTTGTTCCAATATCCTCGAAAAATAAAAAAATATCCTGCTGAAAATTGCTTTTTAGGTCAGTGTAGATCACATCTTTATTTTAAGAAATGTGAAATTATTTTTTCAGCTTTTTTTCTTTCACTCACATTTTCCCAGTGGGTCAGAAGTTTGTAATCATACACGTCAAATTAATGGTGCATTGTTAAATTGAACTTCGTGTTCAAACATTTCGGGTAGGCCTTCAAAGTCAACAATAAGTGTGGCGTGAATTTCTTGTTCCCTGTTCCTTCTGACAGAGACTGGGTGTAACTGGAGTAGGTTTCGTAGGCCTCCGTTGCTCAGGTACACAGCTCTTTCAATTCAGTTCTGCCCACACCAATTGTTTCTGTAGACTTGAGGTCAGGGGACTGTTGTGATCGGCCCCACTCTCAAACTCTGACTTTGTTGTCCTTAGCCATTTGCCACAACTTTGGAAGTTATGCTTGGGTCATTGTCCATTTGCGAGGACCATTCTCGCGACCAGCTTTAAAATTTCTGACTGCATCTTTTGCAGATTAGTTCAATGAATGATATCCACATATTCTTCCCTCATGATGCCATCTATTTCTGTGAAGTGCACCAGTCCCTCCTGGCAGCAAGAGCCAACCCCGAACACATGATTGCTTGCCACCCGGCCGTTGGTTCGACGGTTGGGGATGGTGTCTCGTTCGCTTCGCAAGCCTCCCCCTTGTTCGCTCGCATAACACCTAACGATGGTCATTAATGGTTCAAAACAGTTATATTTTTGTTTCATCAGACAGAGGACAGTTTCCTCCAAAAACTACGATTCTTTGTTCCCCATGTGCAGTTGCAAACCGTTAGTCTCGCTGCTTTTAATGGCGGTTTTGGGAGCATGTGCTTTCTTTCTTGTGCTAGTGAACTTTCATGTTATGTCGATATAGGACTCGTTTACAGTGGATATACGTACATTTTGTACCTGTTTCCTGCAGTCCTTCACAAGGTCCTTTTGCTGTTGTTCTGGATTGAGATTTGCACTTTCCCACGCAAAGTATGTTCATACTCTAGGAGACAGACGCGTTCTCGCTTCCTGAGTGGTTGATTGGCTGCATGGTCCCATGGTATTTATACTTTGCGTGACTATTGTTTGTACAGATGAACGTGGTACCTTTTAGGCTATTGTGGAAATTTCTCCAAGGATGACCAGATTTGTAAGAGTCTACAAAATATTTTCTGGGGTCTTGGGATAATTTTGCTTTTTGTTTCGCCACTGATGTCAAGCAAAGATCAAACAAATGTCAAGAGTTTATTTTGTCACGTACGCGAAATATCAACAGGTAGTAGACCTTACAAGTGAAATGCCAGAATGACAACAGGTGTGACCTATACACGTGGAAATGCCGATGTTACACAGGTGTATGGAGCCGTTACAGTGAATGCTTGATGACTTACAGACTCTCTAACCAATAGTGCAAAAAAGTGTGGTTAAGTGAACACAATAGGGTAGGTAAAGAAAGCTAAAACAACAGTTAAAAAAGAACAGTAAGAAAAAAAGAAGTGAGGCTATTAAAAGTAAGGAGGGCTACATAACAAATATCCCGTTATGTCGGGCTGATTGAGTGGTAGTTATGTACATGTAGATATGGTTAACGTGACTATGCGCATATATGTAGAAAGACAGAGTGAGAGCGAGCAGAAGGTTCCAAGCTGTTTAAAGCACAGGTCAACTAGTGATTGTTAAACTTCTGCGACACTTGGAATTGTGATACAAGTGATTGATATGTGTGAAATAATCTGTCTGTATCACAATATGGCTGGAAAAATTAACTTGTGTCATGCACAAGAGGAATGTCCTACCGGACTTCGGTCTCAAAGTATAGTTTGTTTAACAAGAGAATTTGTGGATGTGGTTGAAAAATGAGTTTTAATGACTCCAATGGTAAGTGTATGTAAACTTAAGCTCTTCAACTGTACTGACATGGTAGACACTGGTCTGATTTTGATAAGATGGACTACACTGGTCATCTTAAATAATGGAACACTTGTCATTTTAGATAAATGAGATGGAACATCTGGTATTTTGATAAAGGGCCCGGTCATTTTGATAATGGAAACTGGTCACTTTAATAATGTAATAGGACCATGGTCATTTTATTAAATGGAACACTGGTCCATTTTGATAATGGAACACTGGTCATTTTGATAATGGATCACTGTCATTAGTGTAAGTATTGATAAATGGGAACCAACTGGGTCACTCTTAATATATGGTGGATGCACTGGTGAGATCTTTTCAATAAATTGAATTCGAGGCGTTGGTACCACTACTTTTTAATAATGGAAGGCTCCTCGGTCATTTTGTTGAATAATGGGAAGGCCATTATCTGGTACAATGCGCACGTTTGACGCTACGGTGATGGAAACGCTGGTCACGTTTAATACATGTTTACGATACGTTTCTACTATGTCATTATGTATAGTACTGGTCATTCTCGTCACAAGCGTCCATCGCCTAGTTCTAAATATATTGCTATATGCATTAGTACTCTTACTATCTAGCTCGTCGAACGGTATTTGTATGATATAGGCTAGCATGTTTCTAATCCGGAAGTTTCTTCGAGAGCTTACTCACATGTTCTTAGTCAAGTATTCTTCTGAATAGACTACATCAGATTCATAATCCACGAACTTTCTGCACCTTCCCTTTGCTATGCGGAGTTATATAGTTGTAAGTATATAGTTTAGCTATAGGCGCCCCCACAGTACTGTCCTTATGTTATATACATAAATCGCAGCCGCCCAGATCGGACATATGCGCGGCGATCTTGTGGGCTTGTGAACTCAAGAATACGTGTGGGCCGAGTCACAAGCTGGAATTTCGGCAACTAGATTCAGGACCCCTTATTTTCACAGGACTATTTTCCACATTATTTGTAGTACGATTACAACTTATATCTATTGGAAATTGGTAATGGACATTTGAAAATCCTCAGGTGATCTAACACACAACAAGCCCCATGCATACATTCGCAAGCAGAAAAAAAGTTTTTTTAGGCAAATGTATTAAAATACTATCAAACACTGAAATACTATATTTACATAAGTAATTCGACTTTGCTTTGAGATCCTGTGTTGTCATTTTGATCCTATCGTGGATGATTGGTTCTACAACTTCTGATGTGGAGGTTGCAACCTGTGCTTATACTTCAATTGATGTGGGACATGATTTGAAAAGGGCACACCGCTGCATTGTCATAAAGGTCCCACAGTTGACAGTGGCATATTCCGGTCAGCTATAATCAAGCAAGCCAATGGAGGGTCGTAAAGGAACTTGTTCTGTAGATTGCTTCGAGACCAGGATTAGTGTCGAGGCACAGATACTTGGGAAGGGGTGATCCAAACATTTGATGCAGTGTGCATTGATAGGTACACAAGAAACACAGATGGCTCCATCACTTCTTTGAAATGGCTGCAAGTTGGAACGCATGCCTAAGGAACTGTGTCCGTAGAGCTGGCGTGCCTGGCCAACTCGAGGCAAGTGCGGGGAGATGAAGGGCCATGTCAAGGACGGATGGCCTAAACTCGATGGTCATCTGACGAGAGCTCTTAGAGTTTGCTTCGTGAGGAGATTATGGAAGAAACTCGGGACGGGACAACCATACTTCTGTAGGTTCAACAATCAGGCCTTTATGGTTGGAGTGGCCAAGACGAGGCACTCCTCGGTTAAAATGCACACATGACAGCCCTACTTGGAGTCTATGGCAAGACAGGCCCTTAAGATTTCAGAACATAGTTGTAGGCGAATACAAGTAGTTTCGTCTGGTCTGATCGATGACATAAGATTGTTAATCTTCTTTGGTTCCTGGAATGCAAGCGTACGTCGTTGGACAGGGTAAGACTTCGCACCCATCCATAGCGGGTGAAACATGGTGTGGGGACTAGGAGCTAGTGCAAGTGAGTCTGAGGTAAAGAGATGAACGGAGGCAAAGTACAGAGCGAGTCCTGAATGAAACTTGCTCCCCTGATGCTGCATACGTGACAATTAGACATGGGGATGTGAAGGGAGTGTACCGTGCGCAACAGCGGACAACCTAACGCGCTGGCTTCTAGCACTATAAGGAAGTCTGGCATTGGTGTTTGCTGGTTCTGGGAGGTTTCTGTATAGCGCCCTGGATGAGGGTGGTCAATGTTAGCAGCTACTTCTCGAAGATATTGGTAGCTGACTTGTAACGAAGGCTATATAACGGACTGTGGGTAAAGGTCTCTGTAGTACCTTTTGATTTGAAGGTCACACCAGCATAGCACGCTGCCAGGAGTGGGCTCTACGCGGTCCGTCTCTGGATGTCTTCGGATGTGGCCGCAGCAAAAGCATGGCCTTGAACCTAGTGCGACCACGTGATGCTCTGGGGAGTGACCTGCTAAAGTGTAGACTGTGGCAGCCAGCCTTCCCATCCAATCTGAACAGATTGAAGAGTGAAGAATCTAGCTGAGAGGGATCGTGTGTGAGCGAAAACGTGGGGAGGGATTAATCCGTTCTCCAACATAAGTAGCACGCGTGTGCCTAATGGGCTATTTGCAGTCGTAGGTCACCGAGTGGTCGGCAAGAGCACACTGCAGACAGATAGATACTGATAGTCCAGGAGAGGGACAGAGTTTGACTTACTATGCGTCGAGTAATGGTGGCTATGATTCATCGATACAGGAGAAGGCGGTATTGTGCTTGGATCTCGGACTGAGTGGAAGCGTGGAGTCTTGAATTAACTTTTATGGTGCCGGTAAAGCGCGCGAAGTAACTAAAGGCCTGGACCATGGGTGATGATGTAATGAAAATGGGTATTATGTGGTTTACTGGGTTTATATATATATTCAGAGCAGTACACTTGCAAGATTGCTAAATAACTCTGTTATTATTGGACTTTGTGTTATGGGGGTATTGTGTGGAGAATTAATGAGGGAGCGGGATAAACTAATTCTGTGATTGAACAGGAGAGACCTTTATCCATCCCATTCTCACAAACAGCAACAACTAAACGTGGCATTAAACGGAGTGAGGAGAGGAAAAGAGAGAGATCTGTATTAGAATTGTTTCCCCCCTCATTATCTCACAACGAATCCATGAATAGACAAAGCAAAATAATCAGGTTTTTTCAGATGTTAATTTTGCAAATTGGTTATAAAAGCTAAAACATATTAAATATACATTCTCCTAGTATTATTAGACAGCTTCAACTCAGTAGTGTTGTTGAAGCACCTTATGGTGCAGTTGTATTACAGCGCTTTGAGTTGCCTTATGCTGGTAAGGACTCGCTACAGCAATAGCTTGGCACACCTGTATTTGGGAGGTTTCTCCCATTGCTTCCTCTGAGATCTCTTCAAGTTCTGTCAGTTGGATGGGAAGCCGTGGCTCGCACAGCTATTTAGTAGTCTCCCAGAGTATGTTCGATCAGGTTCAAGCTCATGCTTTTGCTGGGCCACTCAGGACATCCAGAGACGACGACCCGAAGCCCTCCTGCATTGGTCTTGGCTGTGTGCTTCAATCAAATCAAATCAAGTTTTATTTTATAGCCCTTCGTACATCAGCTAATATCTCGAGTGCTGTACAGACACCAGCCTAAAACCCCAACAGCAAACAATGCAGGTGTAGAAGCACGGTGTTGTCCTGTTGGATGAAGGTGAAGCCGTCTTCAGCCCAGGTCTGAAGGTCCTAAGCACTTCGTGAGCAGGTTTTCATCCAAGCAGATCTCTCTGTCTTTGCTCCGTTCATCTTATCCCTCGATCTTGACTAGTCTCCATCAGTCCCACCACAATGTTTCACCGTAGAGATGGTGCAAGGGTTTCCTCCAGACAGTTACGCTTGGCATTCAGGCCAAAGAGTTAAATCTTTGTTTTCATCAGACAGAGAATCTTGTTTCTCATGGTCTGAAAATCTTAAGGGTGCCTTTGTCAACTCCAAAGGGGGCTGTCATTGTTCTTTTACTAGGAGTGCCTTCGTCTGGCCACTCAACCATAAAGGCCTGATTGGTTGAGCGCTGCAAAGATGGTTGTCCTTCTGGAAGTTTCTTTCATCTCCTCAGAGGAACTCTAGAGTTCTTCTCAGATCGACATCGAGTTTTTGCCACGCTCCTCTGCCAGGCCCTCTCTCCGATTGCTCAGTTTGGCCAGCAGGCAGCCACTAGGAACAGTCTTGTGTGGTTCGCAAACTTCTTCCATTTACGAATGATGGAGACCACTGTGTTGTCTTGTTGTATCTCTAATGCTGCAAAATGTTTTGGTACCCTTCCCAGTCTGTGCCTCGACACAATCTGTCTCGGAGCTAGTCTATAAACAAATATTCCTTCGACCTCATGGCTTGGCTTTTGGCTCCGATATGCACTGTCAACTGTGGGACCTTTTGTAACAGGTGTGTGCCTTTCCAAATCATAGTCCAATCAATTGATATTACCACCAGGTGGACTCAATCAGATGTGTGTAGAAACATCTCCACGAGGATCAAATAGAACAGGTATGCTCAAGCAAAGGGTCTGAATCTATGTATTAATAAGGTATTTCCAGTGTTTGAATATTTAATACATTGCCTAAAAAAAATTTTTTTGGGCTTTGGGCATTATGGGGGTTGTGCTGTAGATAGCTGAGGATTTTCTAAATGTCTTATCCATTTTAGAATAAGGTTGTAATGTAAACAAAATGTGGAAAAGTCAAAGGGTCTGAATAGTTCCGAAGACACTGTATGTATGTGATGGGATGTATATACATTAAGGGACAGCATGTGGGTAGAATATAAAAGTATATCTGAAGAATAATGTGGATAGAACATGTAGTATATCAGAAGAATATCTTGGATGGAACATGTAGTAAATCTGAAGAATACTTGGATCATAGAACATGTAGTATATCAGAGAGATAACGTGGAATGAATAGTATATATAGTATGCAATATTTGAAATAGGATGACCTTGGACTAGAATACAGTACTATACATATGACATAAGTAGAAATAGTAGTAACATTATTAAAGTCAGTGACCAGTGTTCCATTATCAAAAATGACCCAGTGGTTCCATTCATTAAAATACCACATGTTCCATTATTAAATGACCAGTGTTCCATAAATAATGAATAATCATGACCAGTGTTCATTATCAAAGAATTAGATTCAGATGCAGTGTCCATTATCAAAATGACCAGTGTTCCAGTTATTAAAAATGACACCAGTGTTTCCATTATTAAAGTGAACCCAGTGTTCCATTATCAAAATGACCAGGTGTTATTATCAAAATGACCAGTGTTCCATTAATTAAAATGACCAGTGTTCCATTATTAAAGTGACCCAGTGTTTCCATTATCAAATGACCAGTGTTCCATGTCAATGTACAGTTGAAGACTTAAGTTTACGTACACTTACATTGGAGTCCATTAAAACTCATTTTTCAACCACTCCACAAATTTCTGTTAAACAAACTATACTTTTGGGCAAGTCGGTTAGGACTCTACTTTGTGCATGACACAAGTAATTTTTCCAGCAATTGTATACAGACAGATTATTTCACATATAAATGTTCCTGTATCACAATTCCAGTGGGTCAGAAGTTTTACATACACTAAGTTGACTGTGCTTTAAACAGCTTGGAATCTTCTATCCACGCTACTGCTATCTCTGTTCATAATATATGCATAGTCACGTTAACCATATCTACATGTACATACTACCTCAATCAGCCCGACTAACCGGTATTTGTATGTAGCCTCGCTACTTTTATAGCCTCACTTCTTTTTTCACTGTCTGTTTACTGTTGTTTTATTTCTTTACCTACCTATTGTTCACTTAACACCTTTTTGGCACTATTGGTTAGAGTCTGTAAGTAAGCATTTCTACTGTAAGGTCTACACCTGTTGTATTCGGGGCAATATGCCGACCACACTTACACGCGCCTTCTACGGGATTCGTGAAGAAAGTCTCGATACACCTTGCTTGTAAAGTCGGTACGTACGTGACAAGAATAAAACTTTGACTTGTTTGATCTGTGCTTCGAACACTCAAGTAGGAAAATCACAAAGGAAAAGTATACCACAGATCAGAATAATTTTTAAACTGTAACAAATCTGGATCATCCGTTGGGAGAAATTTCCAAATGCCTAAAGTTACTACGTTCATTAGTATGTACAATAGCACATAGCTTAACGGAGCAAGTATAAATACCATGGGACTCATGCAGCCATCATATCACTCAGGAAGGAGACCGCTTACTGGTCTCTCGTAGAGATGAAACTACTTTGGTTTGGCCGAACAAAAAGTTGGCGCGAAGATCACAATCCCAGAAACAGACAGCAAAGGACCTGTGTGATAGATGCTGAGGAAACGAGGTAGTCAAAAGTATATATACTCCACTGTAAACAGTCCTATAACTCGACATACAAGTGAAAGGTTCACTCAGCAAGAAAGAATCCACTGCCTCCAAAACCCCGCCATAAAAAAAGCCAGACTTACGCGTTTGCACTGCACATGGGACAAAGATCGGTAGAGGTTTTGAGAAATGTCCTCTGTCTGATGAAACAAAATGTATGTAACTGTTTGACCATAATTGTATCAAGCATCGGTCTTTGAATTTGGCACAGCGACACAGAGGTGGGAGGACTTGCGCAAGCCGAAGATGCACATACCCAACACGTGAGAGGACTGGCACGGTGGGTGGAGCACGCATCAGTGTTTTGTTTGGGGGTCGCCTTATGGCTCGTCCAGGAGGGACTGGTGCGACTTCCACAGAGAATAGTTGGATGGCATACATGAGCGGGAGGAAAACGCACCATATAATAATTGTTATCACCTATGATGATGCAATTCTTAATCATCGCATTCACGCGGAGGAGCTAATTAAGAGAGCTCTGGCATCGCGAATCGGTGTCTTAGCCACATGGAGAATTGGACGATCACACGTTCGCTACCAATGCTGCCCAAGCATACCTTCCAAATGTTGTGTAGCCAACATGGCTTATAGGACAACAAAGTCAAGGTTACGTTGGAGTGGCCATAAAGCCCGTTGACTGGTTCACATTCCCTACAGAAATGTCGTGGAGAACATGAACTGATAAAAGCGTTGATACGAAGCAAAGGTAGGCCACTCTAGAACACTCGAGTGAGCACGGTCAACGGATAGTGTATGACACCAGCTCTCTGTTGCCAGAACGAAAGGACAAAATTCACCTCCACTCTATGTGGATTGGGGAG
Organism: Salvelinus sp. IW2-2015; assembly: GCF_002910315.2. Taxonomy (NCBI): domain Eukaryota; kingdom Metazoa; phylum Chordata; class Actinopteri; order Salmoniformes; family Salmonidae; genus Salvelinus; species Salvelinus sp. IW2-2015. The sequence continues at coordinate 51,062 of NW_019943425.1, read as the reverse complement.
TCCTCATATTCGGGGACAGTGCTTACCGCGATAAAACTGTTTGACCACCTCTAAATGTTAAACAATTAATGGACATCTACACTCTGGCGCTCCGCAGCCTGGACTCAGGACGAAAATACTAATTGAGGTGTATGTAAACTTCGACCTCACTGGGATTCCGTGACTAGTGAGACAGAAAGAAATGAGGAGACATGCTGAAAGTAAATAGATTTCCCATTCTGTAGGAGTAAACGCTGGATAGTGTGTACTACTCTCAACTGACGCAGACTAAGTGGAATTTTGACTCTCGAGTATATTAACTCTGTGAAAAACTGTAGTATTTAAAATGTATTTTTGCTAGAAGTAGCTGTAATGTAAACTTGCCGATTCACCTAGTACATCATGGTCAGCACTTCACACTGTCTTCTTCCCTGTTCTACCCTCTGACCAGTTAATTCATATGCCCCGATCAGACTGTCTGTGTCTGACCAGGAACATATCACACACACACTCGTGACCATCGGACTGTCTGCTTTCTGTTCTGTTGTCTCACAGGGACCAGTATGCTTACCTTAGCAATAGCATCGAGGCATAGGGCTGCGACGCTAACGCTGCCGCTCTCTATGGTATCTGCTCTGAGTTGTAGCTCCTGGGTGTCGCTCTGACAGCCGGAGATCAAGCGCCTGAGGGCGGGCCATTGCGTCGGAGCTAGCAGGACAAGAAGGGAGTCACTGTTCATCTAAGGGAGAGGTGGCCGCGAGATGGCCTGACACGTCGAGGATGGTGGAGACTGAGCGCTTTTCATTTCTTGTCTTCCACCCATCAGCCAGAAGGAGGGGAGGAAGTATGGGGGCAGACAGACGAAGCAGACAGACCCAGGAGACCAGAGCAGACAGACGAACAGACAGCAGACAGACAGACAGACAGACACAGACAGACAGACGACAGACAAGACCAGACAGACAAGACAACGACATTTCAGACAGAAGACTTATGGTAAATGGTGAACATGGAAGCAAACTAAGAGAAAGTGGGAGACTAGACCAGGTAAAACTGACTGGACCTGACTGCCTGATCACTGATCTAGACTGACTGACTGACAGACGACTCAGAAGATCAGACCCATGCTAGGACAGGACAGACGCCAGACAGACAGACAGGATCACGATCCAGATCCAGAACCAGACTAGACGCAGAACAGGCCACAGACTAGACCAGCGGGACATGACAGAGCAGACTAACCGACAGACAGCTATCAGACGAATTTGTAATGTGTAATTGGAAGGATCATATAAGAAACGAGTAGCCACTGGATCAGGGCTATCAAGCCAAAATACTGGGACAGACCAGTACATGACAGACAGACATGGAACAAGACAGATGAAACTAGATTCGGACTTATGGTGAAATGGACAGTGAATATAAGAGAAGAAGTGAGACTGAACAGAGAAAAACTGAACAGCTTGTATTGGAAAACAGGGAAGGATGAGAATTTATGTGGCCACTGTTACATGTACATAAGTATACCTTTCCATTATACATGCTAATCTGACTTCTGGCTATGTGCAGTGACAACACTCACCCGCAGAATACCACATCAACTGTCGTCACCAAAGATCAGATGCAGCACAGCCACATCAATCGGTTCACAGTGAAGCGTGCGACAACATCACACCCACACAGAGAGCAATGACACACCACAGGGCCATCAGTCCCGACTACGCAGCGTCATTGCGACCACACCCACGATAACAGCTGCAATGACACTGTGTTCGGAATTGCCCTCCGCGCCTCGAAGTATAACCAGCACACACAAGACAGATCAGCAGTGTCAGCACACGACAGCCACTCAAGATCACTGTATAAGGTGAACACACCATTTATGATATTCAATCATCCATGTAAGGAGACAAACAGACATATCGGTACAGTATAACCGGATACTCATGGTAAGGGCAGTCGCTCTCGAATTATTCCTTGATTTCGAAAGACCTGAGAAACCTGATTTGGAGACTAACAAAACGAAAAGGCCGTACCTGCCTCCTGACCCTGTTTCGATTAAAACAGCATAAGGAGGGAGCTCTGAGTAATATTGTAAACCATCTCCACAATTCACATGACAAGAGGCAGATGTCTTGCCAAGGACTGACGATCCGATGATATATACAGTATAGTTAGGTAAAACCATGTTTTTGAGCTATACAAGACAGGTTGTTGTGTTTACGACATTATCCGTTGTTTCGACAATCATGGAATAAACTTAAACAATAATGAACAATGTTATAATGTTTGGGTTTCTGAACGGGTACGACGGGTGACTGAAGAACTCTCCGAGACCTCTAGAAGATCATTCATTCCTATGAATTCATGGGTAAAATTCATTTAACAAGTCCAACAATTATGTAGCAAATAAGGAATCTTTATCTTTAAGTAGAATATTGAATATGTTCCAGTCGCATTCAGTGACACAAAGATGCAACAATTGTAATCCACGCACATATTTTTGCTATAAAATTGTACTCCCAATTCAACAGCAGTCATGCTGACAAAGTTCAGATCCCAATGCACTGGTCCCTCACATATACACTGTCACTTCCCTGCTTATATTCTCTCTGTTCCTGTAATACTTCACCACACACTATAGACCAGACACAGCTTTGTTGACTCTCTTCTAACAACAACAACTGCGTATCAAGAACCTTCTCTCTCTGTCAGCCCACCACACACACACACACACACACGAACGAAAAGCAAGTCACCACACCACACAACACACACACACACACACTGACACCACTGATCACACACACAGCACACACCCACACAGCACACACACACACACACCACGGTCACACAACTAGCTGCACAACCTCGATATTAACAGTATACAGTTCACACGGTATCTATTTGAGTGTAGCGTCGAGAGATGTGTGTAGCGTGTGTGTGTCATATGGACCATGCTCTAAGTAGTGCACTATGGTAGGGAATAGGGTGCCATTGGAAGTGAAGACTTTATAACATAATGAGCAACCAAATCCGACAGACATCACCCAATTCCTACACATTACAATACAATACATGTACAATGAATAGCGTTACCAACAACAATACTTACAATACAATACATTTACAATACCAATTATATCACCATTACATACATTATAATGACATGACAATACAATATATTAAGCTAGCCAATACATTACAATAACATTACATGACAAGACAATTATACGCTAACTATAACCAATTATAATTAACAGATACAAAACTACATTACAGACATATTACAGACTACAATATAATAACACTTACAATTGACATCACAAATACAAACATTAACAGTTACAATACATCACAATAACCAATACAATACAATACATTTACAATATCACTAGGAAATACATATCAGGAATCAACTCACTAGAGTCACCACATGTACCACTACAAACACAACCATGGGCAAAAACAGCATCCTGTCGCGTTCACACTGCGGAGATCTCAATATAATATAGAATATATATATATACTATAGTCATGTATATAGCATGTCTTTTTGACTATGCAGATAAAGCAGACAAATGTTTGTCTGTCAAATACATCTATCATATTCCCCTCTCTCATCGTTTTCTTGTCTCATCTCTCTGCATTCTTTCTCTCCATCCTCTCTCTCTCCCTTCTCTTTCTCCCTGGCCTCTGCTCCATCCTAATCCCTATTGGTTGCTACTGAAAGGTCTTCCAGTACAGTATAGAATCTAAATCAGGAATCTAGAAACCTGGCTGTTTTACTACATTTAAATGCTGAGTGTAAAATATCTATATAACCAATTATGTTACAATGAAGCATAATATTTGTTTGATCCTCTGTTTAGATAATTTGTTCTGATGTTTACTTACTTCAGTGTTACAGTTTACAGTGTATGTTTGGTCAGTACAGGAGTTCTATTGTTATGATTGATTATCATTTATTTTCCTTGGCTTTATTTCTGTTTATCACTGAGCGGTACTATAGTAAGTCTGATGAATAGAATTATACCACATCCCTTCCATCCTGCTGCCTGCCATTCCCGGAATGCTCTCTCATGGCCAACCACAGCCAGTAAACTAATTCTCCAATGATCACTTACTGTAAAATTCGCTAATATAGTCATGCACTTTAGAATGACTATCATTTCTGAAATCTAATAAAAGGGGATGACTGCTTGCTAGCAGCAGTTAACCAGGGTACAGCTCAGAGAGAAGGCCACTCTCTCTTTTTCTGCTTCAGGCATACATACTGACACGCTGAACGTCATCTCTCTCTCTCTGTTTCTCTGTCTCAGTGTCTTCTCCCTCTTTCTGTACGCCCTCCGTTCTGTCCTTTGCCCCATCTCCCTCCCTCCGTCCCTCCCTCTCGTTCTCTCCTCTATCCTTCCATCTCTGTGACCTTTCTCTTGCCCTCCTTACCGCGTCTCTCCTCACACTCAGCAAGACAACACATTTAGATAACGTTATAGCTAGCTAGAGCATTACTAGATTTGCGAGACTGAGAACGGAGACTGAGGATCCGTTGCTTCTGCTGTAGCATTGTTGTATCAGGATATGCGTGGAATGATCAGGGATTGCTCTGCTATGTCATCCTCATTGCCATTTTTGCCACCTGGCTGTTGTGAATGGGGAATAGCTCATTTACATAGCCCCATCTCTACGGGGAAAAGCCAGTCTAGTGACTTTTGTCATAATTGAAGGCTACAGGAGAAGGAGGAGAGGGAGGGAGGAGAGGAGGAGGAGAGAAGGCGTAGGAGGGAGAGAATGGAGAGAGAGAGCAGAGAGAGGAGAGAGAGAGAGATGAGAGAGAGAGAGAGAAGAGAGAGAGAGAGAGAGAGAGAGAGAGAGAGAGAGAGGAGGTGGAAACCATGTGTTTGGTGTATGTGATACTGTTCACTGATTCCACTCCAGCCATTCCCACACGAGCCTGTCCTCCCCAATTAAGATGCCACCAACTTCCTGTGGTCTGTCACAAAGCATCATGGCTCGCTCACTATGTTTCAGAGGAGTTTCCATTTTCGCTGAGGAATCCCTACACATATCTTGACCTTTCAACTGATGAGTTGGAACCAGGAACGTGTGGTCTGCTCCACAGACTACCTACGCACGGAAAAAAGTGGTTGAAAATACATATTTCAAGCACTCGTTCTTCACTGGGGAGGATGTAGTACTCACTGTAAGTTTCCACTGGTCCTGTATTTGCTTTATCTATCTATCACCCTGTCCGAGCTGTATCAATTGTGTGATCGCATGAAAAGGCTGCATGAGATAAAGAAGTGGATTAATACTATAAGCTTTGACCAACCATGAGAACTGTTGTTGATTAGCCCCTAATAGAGACATCCAACCGACTGATGGAGGTGTTTGATGGTTTGCCCAATTAGAATCATTTTAGTTCTATGGGCGTTTCCTACTCATCACCTAGTCTGGCAGAAATGTGTTATTATTTTAGACACGACGCGCTAGAACTCGTTGCATCTGTGTGCAGTTACAGTTTCTGCACCGGTTGTCAGTGACGAGCGTCTGCTGTTTGCTTTTGCTTTGGACACAATCTGGTCGTGTCTGAACATCATACTATGTGTACATACTTAAACTGCGTATATAGTACTCATCGTCGCATACCAGTGATAGAAAAAGTACTTAATTGTCATACTTGAGTAAAAAGTAAAAGGTACCTTAATAGAAAATGTGAAAGTCACTTCAGTAAATACTACATTTAGTAAAGTCTAAAAGTATTTGGTTTTAAATATACTTAAGTACCAAAAAGTAAATGTAATTGCTAAAATATATGTGATGTGATGAAAAGTAAAAGGATAAATCATTTCAAATTCCTTACATAAGCAAACCAGAGGCACCATTTTATTTTATTTCTTTACAGATAGTCGGGGCACACTGGCTGAGTGTAGGTGGATTTCTCAAATTCAACAGACATGCACGACATTAACCAACCTGATAATAGCTCATTTACAATTTGATTAAATTCTCTAAACTCTGAATAGAATAGGAATGAGTCAGGCTGGTTAATAGACAGTATCACATTCGACGTAGAATCTAGTATAGGCCCTTCCTGTTCCTATTTAAACAGGACTGAAAGACAGAAGCACATCATTTCTTCATATTTAACAATTATTTCTAGTGACAACCAATAAGTGTCTGCTAGACACAATATAAAGGATCCATCAATAGACCTAGTACAGCACACAATAGCTTTACAATGCTCATTTCAAGTAATCATGTATACATTTACACATTTTACGTATCAGTTAGCAGACTGCTCTCTATCGCCAGAGCGACTATTGACAAATTGGTCATTCAACCTTACAGACTTCTTAAATGCATTTCTGATAGCTTTACAAAATATATTATATCATATTAGTATTTTTATTTTTTTATTTACAGATGGAGGCGGAGTACCAAGATGGCGTCGCGGGTGTGGCTTCAATAACATACGCCCTCTGTCAGTGCATCCAGGATTTATACACATTCATGTGACTGTTCCCACCACATCCTAATCACCAGATTGAGACATGAGTTCTAATCAGTGGAGGCTGTAAGGTAGCTGGCACAGAAACAACGTGACAAAATTCAGCGAACCTGAACAGCACATAATAAACTAAAGCACTGATTCATTGAGATCAGAATGACTGCTAGTGCTTGATCCGCTAATACTGATAATGATAGGTACCTAACTACAAACTAAACAATCACCAGTCGTAAAATACCAAAAAGGCCGATATTAAACATAACACATCAATAAACCGCCACATCCCGAGTCTCGGTTGCTTAACCTTGGCTATCAACCATTCTCCCAATTTTAAGTAGCCTAGTTTTGTTGGTTTGCTACTTGAATGTGTACTAGCGGCCTATCACTGGAGGCAGCTCTCACTCTTCTAATACGATTGTCGGAAAAGTGTGCATCTGAAATTCTACTCTGTAAGATCTGAAGACCGAAATTGAGAAAACGAACATGCCTGCCGTAGTTTAAACCATACTCCGAGTTTTTCAACAACCTCACATAGGCTAACTAAAAAATACCATTTTCACATAACTGAGGAATGCTTTCATGCGCGATGCGTATGTTTCCCCTGCTATTTGTTGATGTCGGTAAGGTGAGCTCCTCCCCGATATCTACTGCAATCAGCTGTTTGTCAAAACCGAAAAATGAGTTATGGACATCCAGCACTTGAAAGGTATATTCGCGATTTTCCGAATGTTGAATACGCATTAATAACATTAAATTTCCCCCGGCATACTCAAATGGTCTATCTATGTTATGGACATAAGTAAAACGGATTCGACGCCATTCTTCACATTTTCGTACGTGTGGGCAAACTCCCACTAGTGGACTCTCTCTACATTGGGTTAACTCTCCGTAATAGGAATCTCTCGTACAGTTGGGGACTTTCTTCTTGTACCAGTAGTGGAGGGAACTCTCTCTCCTGTACGCAGTGAGTGAGGGAACTCTCTCTCTCGTACCAGTTAGTGAGCGCAAGAGTGGTAACTCTCTCGTCTGTTAGCCAGGTAGTGGAGGAAACTCTCTCTTCCTTACCAGTAGTGGGTAGGGAACTCTCTCTCGCATTGTACCAGTAGTGGGACCCGTCCTGTAATAGGGTGGAAACTTCTCTCTGCTCCATATGAACTCTCTCACCATAGTGGGAGGAAACTCCTTCCGTCATAGTGAGAACCTCTCGTACGTAGTGAGGGAAACGTCTCTCTCTCGCTGCTACCTGAGTGGCAGAACTCTCTCTCCTGTACCTGTAGTTGGAGAACTCTCTCTCCTAGTACACAGTGGTGGGAATGAAGCTCTCTCTCCTTGTACCAAGTAGTGGAGGAACTCTCCTCCTGTACCAGTAGTGGGGAACTCATCTCTCCTGACCGAGTATGGGAGGAACTCTCTCGTTCCTTTACCAGTTAGTGGAGGGAATCTCTACAGTTTACTCTCTCCTGTACAGTGAGTGGGAGGAACTTTCTCTC
>NW_019943425.1:20064-43057 GCF_002910315.2 Salvelinus sp. IW2-2015 | reverse complement strand
AAAAACTACGATCTTTGTCCCCATGTGCAGTTGCAAACCGTAGTCTGGCTTTTTTATGGCGGTTTTGGAGCAGTGGCTTCTTTCTTGCTGAGTGAACTTTCATGTTATGTCGATATAGGACTCGTTTTACAGTGGATATAGATACTTTTGTACCTGTTTCCTTCAGCATCTTCACAAGGTCCTTTGCTGTTGTTCTGGGATTGATTTGCACTTTTCGCACCAAAGTATGTTCATCTCTAGGAGACAGAACGCGTCTCCTTCCTGAGTGGTATGATGGCTGCATGGTCCCATGGTATTTATACTTGCGTACTATTGTTTGTACAGATGAACGTGGTACCTTTAGGCATTTGGAAATTTCTCCCAAGGATGAACCAGATTTGTAGAGGTCTACAAAAATATTTCTGAGGTCTTGGGATAATTTCTTTTGATTTTCCCATGATGTCAAGCAAAGATCAAACAAATCAAAGTTTATTTGTCACGTACGCCGAATACAACAGGTGTAGACCTTACAGTGAAATGCCGAATACAACAGGTGTAGACCTTACAGTGAAATGCCGAATACAACAGGTGTAGACCTTACAGTGAAATGCTTACTTACAGACTCTAACCAATAGTGCAAAAAAGGTGTTAAGTGAACAATAGGTAGGTAAAGAAATAAAACAACAGTAAACAGACAGTGAAAAAAAGAAGTGAGGCTATAAAAGTAGCGAGGCTACATACAAATACCGGTTAGTCGGGCTGATTGAGGTAGTATGTACATGTAGATATGGTTAACGTGACTATGCATATATGATGAACAGAGAGTAGCAGTAGCGTGGTAGAATATTCCAAGCTGTTTAAAGGCACAGTCAACTTAGTGTATGTAAACTTCTGACCCACTGGAATTGTGATACAGTGAATTATATGTGAAATAATCTGTCTGTATACAATTGCTGGAAAAATTACTTGTGTCATGCACAAAGTAGATGTCCTAACCGACTTGCCAAAAGTATAGTTTGTTTAACAAGAAATTTGTGGAGTGGTTGAAAAATGAGTTTTAATGACTCCAATGTAAGTGTATGTAAACTTAAGTCTTCAACTGTACATTGACATGGAACACTGGTCATTTTGATAATGGAACACTGGTCACTTTAATAATGGAACACTGGTCATTTTAATAATGGAACACTGGTCATTTTGATAATGNATGGAACACTGGTCATTTTAATAATGGAACACTGGTCATTTTGATAATGGAACACTGGTCATTTTGATAATGGAACACTGGTCACTTTAATAATGTTTACATACTTTTCTACTTATGTCATATGTATATACTGTATTCTAGTCAAGGTCATCCTATTCAAATATTGCTATATATATATACTATTCTATCCACGTATTCTTCTGATATACTACATGTTCTATCCAAGTATTCTTCAGATTTACTACATGTTCTATCCAAGTATTCTTCTGATATACTACATGTTCTATCCACATATTCTTCAGATATACTTTATATTCTACCCACATGCTGTCCTTAATGTATATACATCCCATCACATACATACAGTGTCTTCGGAAACTATTCAGACCCTTTGACTTTTTCCACATTTTGTTACATTACAACCTTATTCTAAAATGGATGACATTTAGAAAATCCTCAGCTATCTACACACAACACCCCATAATGCCAAAGCAAAAAAAGTTTTTTTAGCAAATGTATTAAATATTCAAACACTGAAATACCTTATTTACATAAGTATTCAGACCCTTTGCTTTGAGCATCCTGTTTCCATTTTGATCCTCGTGGAGATGTTTCTACAACTTGATTMGAGTCCACCTGTGGTAAATTCAATTGATTGGACATGATTTGGAAAGGCACACACCTGTTTACATAAGGTCCCACAGTTGACAGTGCATATCGGAGCAAAAACCAAGCCATGAGGTCGAAGGAATTTTCTGTAGAGCTCCGAGACAGGATTGTGTCGAGGCACAGATCTTGGGAAGGGTACCAAAACATTTATGCAGCATTGAAGGTACACAAGAACACAGTGGTCTCCATCATTCTTAAATGGCTGAAGTTTGGAACCACCAAGACTGTTCCTAGAGCTGGCTGCCTGGCCAAACTGAGCAATCGGGGGAGAAGGGCCATGGTCAAGGAGGTGGCCAAGAACTCGATGGTCACTCTGACAGAGCTCTAGAGTTCCTCTGAGGAGATGAAAGAAACTTCCAGAAGGACAACCATCTTTGTAGCGCTCAACCAATCAGGCCTTTATGGTTGAGTGGCCAGACGGAAGGCACTCCTCAGTAAAAGACACATGACAGCCCACTTGGAGTTTGACAAAAGGCACCTTAAGATTTTCAGACCATGAGAAACAAGATTCTCTGGTCTGATGAAACAAAGATTTAACTCTTTGGCCTGAATGCCAAGCGTAACGTCTGGAGGAAACCTTGCACCATCTCTACGGTGAAACATGGTGGTGGGGACTAGGAGACTAGTCAAGATCGAGGTAAAGATGAACGGAGCAAAGTACAGAGAGATCCTTGATGAAAACCTGCTCCAGAGTGCTTAGGACCTTAGACTGGGGTGAAGGTTCACCTTCCAACAGGACAACAACCCGTGCTTCTACACCTGCATTGTTTGCTGTTTGGGGTTTTAGGCTGGGTGTCTGTACAGCACTTCGAGATATTAGCTGATGTACGAAGGGCTATATAAAATAAACTTGATTTGATTTGATTTGAAGCACACAGCCAAGACAATGCAGGAGTGGCTTCGGGTCGTCTCTGGATGTCCTTGAGTGGCCCAGCAAAAGCATGGACTTGAACCTGATCGAACATCTCTGGGGAGACCTGAAAATAGCTGTGCAGCCACGCTCCCCATCCAACCTGACAGAACTTGAGAGGATCTGCAGAGAAGAATGGGAGAAACCTCCCAAATACAGGTGTGCCAAGCTTGTAGCGTCTTACCCAAGAAGACTCAAGGCTGTAATCACTGCCAAAGGTGCTTCAACAAACTACTGAGTGAAGCGTCTGAATACTTAGGTAAATGTGATATTTAAATGTTTTAGTTTTTATACATTTGCAAAAAATTGCTAAAAACCTGTTTTTGCTTTGTCTTTATGGGGTATTGTGTGTAGATTAATGAGGGGGGGGGAAACAATTTAATACAGTTTAGAATAAGGCTGTAACGTAACAAAATGTGGAAAAAGTCGAGGGGTCTGAATACTTTCCCAAGGCACTGTACATACATACATATACTCCGAACTCCYACATTGCTCGTCCTAATATTTCCATATTTCTTAATTCCACTCTTTAACTTTTTAGATTCATGTGTATTGTTGTGTATTGTTGTGTATTGTTGTGTATTGTTGTGTATTGTTGTGTATTGTTAGATATTACTGCACTGCTGAAAAAACAAGCAATAACAGCCGCAATAACATCTGCTAAATATGTGTATACGACCAATACAATTTGATTTGAAGTGATGTAGGAGTGAGGATCCTTGTGATGATAACACTGGGTTGGGAATAGGAGTAGATAGGAAAAGGAGAAATAAGAACTATAGCCTGGAATCCAAATGTCTTGTGCTAATATTCCACCTCTTGTTCTCCGTGTCATGTGACGAGGGGCAATGTTAGTCAAAAAGAAAAGTGTGTGTGTGTATGTGCGTGTGCGTGTGTGTATGTGCGTGTGTGTGTGCGTGTGTATGTGCGTGTGTGTGCGTGCGTGTGTGTGTGCATGCGTGCGCGTGTATGTGCGTGTGTGTGTGTTTGTAAGATATGTTACCTTTGTGTCTGATGAGGTATCTGCCCAGGACGATAAGCAGACAGAGCAGGATAAAGACGATGACCGCAACCACTCCTCCAATCACAGCATGGTCAACTCCTGGAGAGGTCGACATGGCAGTTGGGTCTGAAAGAGAGAGGGAGGTGGAGAGAGAGAGGGGGGGGAGAGAGATAGAGAACAAGGGGGAGAGAGTGGGAGAGAGAAAGAGAGACGGAGATTGATGGAGAGAGAGAGACAGAGATAGAGAGAGAGAGAGAGAGAGAGAGAGAGGGAGAGAGAGACAGACAGAGAGAGAGAAATAGAGTGAGAGAGATGGAGAAAGAGAGAAAGAGAGAGAGAACAAGGGGGAGAGAGAGAGAAAGAGAGACAGAGAGTGATGGAGAGAGAGAGAAATAGAGTGAGAGAGATGGACAGAGAGAAATAGAGTGAGAGAGATGGATAGAGAGAGACAGAGAGACAGAGAGAAATAGAGTGAGAGAGATGGACAGAGAGAGAGAGAGAGAAATAGAGTGAGAGAGATGGACAGAGAGAAATAGAGTGAGAGAGATGGACAGAGAGAAATAGAGTGAGAGAGATGGATAGAGAGCGAGAGAGAGAGTTAAGAGACAGTGAGTCTAATAGATGAAACCTTGGGAAACTAAAATCAAAGCCGTGTAAAATAAAATAAGCACTTAAACCATCATCAGAACAGAACATTAAAGTGTAACGTCAACCGTTTTCTTTCTCATGTGGGCGAGGTTTAATGTTAACTGCGTCTCAAATGGCACCCTATTCCCTGTGTAGCGCACTACTTTTGACCAGCACCCTCTGCCGCCCTGGTCAAAAGTAGTGCACGACACAGGGAATAGGGTGCCATTTGGGACACAGACATAATCTACCAGGTTGAGGGCTTAGTGTATAGGGCTGATCCTCAAACTCTACCTCTAGAAGACTATAGCTCACTAAAACACATCTTTAACTTTGCATGGCTTTGGTTCCAGCACTTTATCAAACCCTCTGTCACGTTGGCAGACAGTCAAACACATAGAAGCATCGAGAACAGAGAGTCTGAGATACAGAACAAACGAGAGGATTGTAGTGAAGTGAGTGACACCACTTCACGACGCCTTGATAATAAACCAATGTGCTTCCCAAATGGCACCCTATTCACTATGTAGTGCACTACTATTGACCAGGGCCCATAGGACTCCCCATCGAGGACATTTGGGAAGCAGACCACAGCCAATCAAGAGCCAGGACAGGACAGGGGAGGAGAAAGGGGTGTCCCAGGCTGGCAGCATCCGTCAGAGAGAAGAGACAACGGAAGAACACGGCATGGCAGAGGCCATTGAGGAGGGAGAGAGAGAGAGAGAGAGATAGACAGAGAGAGAGAGAGAGACAGAGAGACAGCGAGAGAGAGAGAGAGAATAAGCACAGTCCTTGCTGAGGAGGCAGAATTGTGAATTAGTACATTAATCTAGCTGTCAGCACCACCAGGGAAATGAGACAGAGGTTCTTTGCATCCCAAATGGCACCCTATTCCCTACATAGTGCACTACTTTTGACCAGGGCCTATAGGGAAACCCATAGGGTTCTAGTCCAAATTAGAGCAGTATGTAGGGAATAGGGTGCCATTTAACACGCAGGAAGGAACCAAGACAGCAACACCTGAGCCTTGCACACTGTTAGAGACTCACACCACTTAAAGGTGCATGTTTATAGGGGGTCCTATAGGTGTGAGAGTGCTTATATTTGTAATATTTCACACATGTATAAGTGTGTATTAATATGCATGAGTGAATTGGAAATTTCCCCTTGAGACACCGTCGGAGAGTGGGGTCACAGTCAGGGTCAGACATTATCAACAGTGACCCTGCAGAAATTAAGATTAAGTTTCTTGCTCAAGGACACAGCAACAGATTTTTCGGTTACTGGCCCAACAATCTAATTGCTAGGCTACCTGACGTCTGTGTGTGTGTGTGCGTGTGCGTGTGTGTGTGTGTGCAGTGGTGGAAAAAGTACCCAATTGTCATACTTGAGTAAAAGTAAAGATACCTTAATAGAAAATGACTCAAGTAAAAGTGAAAGTCACCCAGGAAAACTACTACTAWAAGTCTAACAGTATTTGGTTTTAAATATACTTAAGTATCAAAAGTAAAAGTATAAATCATTTCACATTCCTTATATTAAGCAAACCAGACGGCAACATTTTTWAAATTGTTTTTATTTACGGATAAACAGGGGCGTGCTATAACACTCAGATATCATTTACAAACGAAGTGTTTAGTGAGTCCTCCAGATCAGAGGCAGTAGGGATGACCAGGGATGTTCTGTTGATACGTGTGTGAATTACACCATGTTCCTGTCCTGTTAAGCATTCAACATGTAACAAGTACTTTTGGGAGTCAGGTAAAATGTATGGAGTTAAAAGTACATTATTTTCTTTAGGAATGTAGTGAAGTAAAACTTGTAAAACTATAAATAGTAAAGTAAAAATACTTGAAAGTACTACTTATGGGGTATTTTTACTTAAGTACCTTACACCACCTCTGTCGTGTTTGGTGTGGTGTGTGTGGTGGTGTGTGTGTGTGTGTGTGTGTGTGTTGTGTGTGTGTGTGTGTGTGTGTTGTGTGTGTGTGTGTGTGTGCTGTGTGTGTGTGTGTGTGTGTGTGTGTGTGTGTGTTGTGTGTGTGTGTGTGTGTGTGTGTGAGAGAGAGATCAGGTCAGAGTAAGTAAGATCAATATATTTGTGGCGGAGAGACTGTAGAGTATGAAAGCATGTATCACAGTTCAGTTCACACTGTCCAAGACTACTAGTGTCTCTATTTCACAGTTCACACTGTCCCCAGACTACTAGTGGCTCTATTTCACAGTTTCACCACTGTTCCCCAGACTACTAGTGTCTCTATTTCACAGTTCACACTGTCCCCAGACTACTAGTGTGTCTCTATTTCACAGTTCACACTGTCCCCGAGACTACTAGTTCTCTATTTCACAGTTCACCACTGTCCCCAGACTACTAGTGTCTCTATTTCACAGTTTCACACACTGTCCCCAGACTACTAGTGTCTCTATTTCACAGTTCACACTGCCCCGATACTAGTGTCTCTATTTCACAGTTCACACTGTCCCAGGACTATAGTGTCTCTATGTTCACAGTTCACACTGTCCCCAGACTACTAGTGTCTCTATTTCACAGTTCACACGGTCCCCAGACTACTAGTGTCTCTATTTCAGGCAAAGGAAAATGGACAGACAGATAGACAGATAGACAGATTGTGACAGACAGACAGACAGACAGACAGACAGACAGACAGACAGACTGACTGACTGAAACAGATTGAGACAAACAGACAGACAGATTGAGACAGACAGACAGACAGATTGAGACAGACAGACAGAGAGACAGATTGGACGGACAGACAGAGAGACAGATTGAGACAGACAGATTGAAACAGATTGAGACAAACAGACAGACAGATTGAGACAGACAGAGAGACAGATTGAGACAGACAGACAGGTATACAGACAGACAGGTGTCTGTGAAAAAAAATACCTGCAATGTTGTCTGGACCATCTTCTCAAAAGGATGGATGGATGGATGGATGGATGGACAGACGAGTGCCACATGGGCAGACGAGTGTAAGGGAGTCAGAATGAAGGAGTGGACCAAAAAGGAAAGGAAAAAAGAGAAAACATGATACCAGTGAACGGGGTGAACATCCCGTGTAATTCTCCTGTCCTATCTGGTGTCCTGTGTGAATTTAACTATGCTCATTCTAATTCTCTCTCTCTCTACCTCTCCTCCCAGAGGAGCCTCAGGACTACCTGGCCTGATGACTCCTGTTGCAGATTAACCCTAATTGCTCCTGTAAATCGCTCTGGATAAGAGTGCCTGCTAAATGACTTAAATGGTTGTTGTTGAGAATGAAATGCCCCCTCCAGGGTGAAGTTTCCCCTGGGTACAGATCTAGGATCAGCTTCCCCAATCCTAACCTCAAAGTGAATGCGAAACTGACCCAAGATCAGTGTCTAAATAGCGCCGGAGAAGAAGGCAGAGGTTCTACGTGCTCCCAACCGATTGTGGTTTTTGTAAATTGTTTATTTGCGTTGTTTATAACTTATTTTTTTACTTATTTTGTGCATAATGTTGCCACTACCGTCTCTTACAACCGAAAATAACTTCTGGACATCAGGACTGCGATTACTCACCACGAACGGGCAGAATCCTTTTTTTTCCTTTAACGAGTCTGACGAGCCCAACACAATAGGAACAGGCACAGTTCCCCGTGATTTGCGTGAAGAGGAGGAGAAAAAGGGTCCGGAGGGCGGGCTGCCTTCTGAGAATTCGTAGGCGATCTAATAAACCCCCACTTCCTTCCATTCTGCTAGCAAACGTGCAATCTTTGGACAATAAAATAGATGACCTACGCGGAATATTAAACTACCAACAGGACATTACAAACTGGAATCGTGGCTGAACGACGACACTATCAACATACAGCTGGCTGGTTATATGCTGCTCCGGCAGGATAGAACAGCGGCGTCTGGTAAGACAAGGGACGGCGGACTAGTATTTTTGTAAATAACAGCTGCTGCACGATATCTAAGGAAGTCTCGAGCTATTGCTCGCCTGAGTTAGAGTATCTCATGATAAGCTGTAGACCACACTATCTACCTTGAGAGTTTTCATCTGTATTTTTCGTAGCTGTTTTACATACCACCACAGTCAGAGGCTGGCACTAAGACAGCATTGAATTCCGCCATAAGCAAACAAGAAAACGTTCACCCAGAGGCGGTGCTCCAAGTAGCTGGACCACCTTTACTCCACACACAGAGACGCATACAAAGCTCTCCCTCGCCCTCGCCCTCCATCTGGCAAATCTGACTATAATTCTATCCTCCTGATTCCTGCTTACAAGAAAAAGAAAGAAAGAAAGAAAAATTAAAGCAGGAAGCACCAGTGACTCGGTCTATAAAAAAGTGGTCAGATGAAGCAGATGCTAAGCTACAGGACTGTTTTTCTAGCACAGACTGGAATATGTTCCGGGATTTCTCCGATGGCATTGAGGAGTACACCACATCAGTCATTGGCTTCATCAATAAGTGCATTGATGACGTCGTCCCCACAGTGACCGTACGTACATACCCCAATCAGAAGCCATGGATTACAGGCAACATCCGCACTGAGCTAAAGGCTAGAGCTGCCGCTTTCAAGGAGCGGGACTCTAACCTGGAAGCTTATAAGAAATCCCGCTATGCCCTCCGACGAACCATCAAACAGGCAAAGCGTCAATACAGGACTAAGATCGAATCGTACTACACCGGCTCTGACGCTCGTCGGATGTGGCAGGGCTTGCAAACCATTACAGACTACAAAGGGTAGATGTCTACATGTCTGTAGCCATGAAGTGCTTTGAAGGGCTGGTCATGGCTCACATCAACACCATCATCCCAGAAARCCTAGATCCACTCCAATTGTCATACCGCCCCAACAGATCCACAGATGATGCAATCTCTATTGTACTCAACACTGCCCTTTCCCACCTGGACAAAAGGAACACCTATGTGAGAATGCTATTCATTAACTACAGCTCAGCATTCAACACCATAGTGCTCTCAAAGCTCATCAATAAGCCAAGGACCCTGTGACTAAACACCTCACTCTGCAACTGGATCCTGGACTTCCTGACGGGCCGTCCCCTGGTGGTGAGGGTAGGTAACAACATATCCGCCACGCTGATCCTCAACACAGGTGCCCCTCAGGGGTGCATGCTCAGTCCCCTCTTGTACAACCTGTTCACTCATGACTGCATGGCCAGGCACAACTCCCACACCATCATTAAGTTTGGCGATGACACAACAGTGGTAGGCCTGATCACCGATAACGACGAGACAGCCTATAGTGAGGAGGTCAGAGACCTGGCCATGTGGTGCCAGGACAACAACCTCTCCCTCAACGTGATCAAGACAAAGTAGATGATTGTGGACTACAGGAAAAAGAGGACCGAGCACGCCCCCGTTCTCATCGATGGGGCTGCAGTGGAGCAGCTTGACAGCTTCAAGTTCCTTGGTGTCCACATCACCAACAAACTAGAATGGTCCAAACACACCAAGACAGTCGTGAAGAGGGCACGACAAAACCTATTCCCCCGCAGGAGACTGAAAAGATTTGGCACGGGTCCTCAGATCCTCAAAAGGTTCTACAGCTGCACCATCAAGAGCATCCTGACTGGTTGCATCACTGCCTGGTACGGCAACTGCTCAGCCTCCGACCGCAAAGCACTACAGAGGGTAGTGCGTACGGCCCAGTACATCACCGGGTCAAGCTTCCTGCCATCCAGGACCTCTATACCAGGTGGTGTAGAGGCCCTAAAATGGTCAAAGACGCCAGCCACCCTAATCATAGACTGTTCTCTCTGCTATCGCATGGCAAGCAGTACCAGAGCGCCAAGTCTAGGTCCAAGAGGCTTCTAAACAGCTTCTACCCCCAAGCCATAAGACTCCCGAACACCTAATCAAATGGCTACCCAGACTATTTACATTGCCCCCCTCCCCCTCTTTTACACCGCTGCTACTCTCTGTGTTATCAACTATGCATAGTCACTTTAATAACTCTACCTTCATGTACATATTACCTCAACTAACCGGTGACTCTGTACCGGTACCCCCCTGTATATAGTCTCGCTATTGTTATTTTACTGCTGCTCTTTAATTACTTGTTACTTTTATTTCTTATTCTTATCTGTATTTTTTTTTTACTGCATTGTTGGTTAGGGGCTCGTAAGTAAGCATTTCACTGTAAAGGTCTACACCTGTTGTATTCGGCGCATGTGACTAATAAAATTTGATTTGATTGAACACCCTACTCCAAAATGCCCTTTGACGAGAGGTCATGGTCACATGAAACGTCTACAACCCTCCATAGTAGAGTCTACTTGCTCCTGCACTGTTGATGTAGGCTCTACACACTACTTTTCATATTTACAGGACCTACAGTGCAGTTGTGGTCCTGTCTGGCTCAGTTTGTAGAGCATGGCGCTTGTGATGCCAGGATTGTTGGTTCAATTCCCGGGGCTACCCATGCGTAAAATGTTTGCACGCATGACTGTAAGTCGCTTCTGTTGAATGGTATTTATTATATAATTAGGGTCTGAATGTGTTTGTTTGTGTGGGTACACTGTGTATGTGCGTAAACAGATAATTTACCTGTGAAACTGTAAACTCCATTCAGCCGTATGGTAACTGAGGAGGGAGGGAGGGAGTCGAAGGAGGGAGGAGCGACAGAGGGAGGAGTAACGCTGGCAGGAGGAGGGGAAAAAGAGGAGGAAGAAGAGGGGGAGAAGGAGTCAGAGGAGGGGGGATGGGGTTCGGGAGACATGGAAAGGTCAGGGAAGAGAGAGTTGGAAAGAGAGGAGGATAGAACTTTGACAGGAGGAGGAGAGGTAGAGAGGGATGAAGAAGAAGAAGGGGCGAAGGTGAGATCAGACGGGTAAGGGACAGAGAAGGAGAAAATAGTGGGAGGAGAGCTGGCAGGTAGGTACCCGGAGGCAGACGAGCCAGACCCAGACGTTGTTGACATAAGAGTGGGGAAAGAATCAGGAGAGAGGGAGAGAGAGGGGGAGTCAGAGGTTGGAGAAGAGGAGGGTAGATTGAAAGAGGTAGGGAAGAGGCTGTTTGAATCATCTGTCAGGTCTTGGATAAAGGAGAAGACATGAAGGAATATGGGGTAGAGAGGAAGCCCAGACAGCAGCACAGCGGCGTACAGGATGTGTAGCAAAAAAGCAAAGGAGTGTAGCATGAGGTGGATGGTGTTGGTGATGAAGAGAAATAAACAGAAAAGAAAGGTGAAGAAAATCAGAAAAGAAAGGTGAAAGTAAAAGTTGTAGTAAAAAACCACACAACAACAGAAATAAACAATGATTAAGCAGACAGAAGAAATATATATGCCCTGATCCTGCCCTGGACAAGCTGCTTCTCAACCACCTCTCTCTCTCTCTCTCTCTCTCTCTCTCTCTCCTTCTCTTTCTTTCTCACTCTCTCTCTCTCTCTCCTCTCTCTCTCCCTCTCTCCCTTTCTCTCTCTCTCTCTCTCTCTCTCTCTCTCTCTCTCTCTCTCTCTCTCGCTCTCTCTCTCTCTCTCTCTTCTCTCTCTCTCTCCTCTCTCTCTTCTTGTCAGTACCTTTGCAACGCCAGCGTGTACTCTCCCTGCATCTTCCCGATTCCGTTGTCAGCCTGACAGAGGTACACCCGTTGTCTGATTTGTTGAGCATCTCAAAGAGCAGGAAACTACCCGTCCACCTTGCCAGCAGAGGGAGTTTCCATCCTCTTCTTCGCCACACGTACGAGGTGGGCCTGAGAGAGAGAGAGACACACATACACAGACACACAAAATAGAAAAAAGACAAGGGATGAAGAGAAAGATATGATATTTAAATAGAAAGTGTGTAAAGTGCGTACATGCGCCAGAACTAAAGAAGTAGTATGGTACAGGAAGTAATTATGTTACTATAATATGAAACATATAGCTGTATAACTGGATTTGTTAATGTGATAAATACATTTTAGGGACATATGAATATTATATGAGTTCATCTTTCTTCCATTCTGTATGTATTTACTGTATGTATTTACTGTATGTTTTTTCTGTATTTACTGTATTTACTATTCGTATGTAATTAGTATATTACTGTATGTTTTTACTGCTACTTACTGTATTCTGTAATTACTGTATGTATTTATGTATTTACTGTATATATTTACTGTATTTACTGTACTGTACAGTTACTGTGTGTATTTCTGTATGTATTCTACTGTTTATATTACTGTAGTATTACTGTATGTATTTTAGGTATTTACCTGTATGTATTTGCTGTATGTGTTTACATGTATGTTTTTTTACTGTATGTTTTTACTGTATTTACTGTATGTATTTACTGTATTTACTGTACGTATTTACTGTATTTACTGTATTTATTTACTGTATTTACTGTATGTTTTTACTGTATGTATGTACTGTATGTATGTACTGTATGTATGTACTGTATGTATGTACTGTATGTATTTACTGTATTTACTGTATTTACTGTATGTATTTATTGTATTTACTGTATGTTTTTACTGTATTTACTGTATTTATGTACTGTATGTATTTACTGTATTTATGTACTGAATGTACACCACCGTTCAAAAGTTTGGGGTCACTTAGAAATGTTCTTGTTTTCCATGAAAACAAACATGAAATGAGATGCAAAATGAAGGAAATATAGTCAAGACGTTGACGAGGTTATAATTAATGTTTAATTGGAATAATAATTTTGTCCTTCAAACTTTCCTTTCGTCAAAGAATCCTCCATTTGCAGCAATTACAGCCTTGCGGACCTTTGGCATTGTAGTTGTCAATTGGTTGAGGTAATCTGAAGAGATTTCACCCCATGCTTCCCGAAGCACCTCCCACAAGTTGGATTGGCTTGATGGGCACTTCTTACGTACCACACGGTCAAGCTCCTCCTACAACAGCTCAATAGGGTTGAGATCCGGTGACTGTGCTGGCCACTCCATTATAGATATAATACCAGCTGACTGCTTCTTCCCTAAATAGTTATTGCACACTTTGGAGCTGTGCTTTGGGTCATTGTCCTGTTGTAGGAGGAAATTGGCTCCAATTAAGCGCCGTCCACAGGGTATGGCATGGCGTTGCAAAATGGAGTGATAGCCTTCCTTCTTCAAGATCCCTTTTACCCTGTACAAATCTCCCACTTTACCACCACCAAAGCACCCTCAGACCATCACATTGCCTCCATCATTCTTGACAGATGGCTTCAAGCACTCCTCCAGCATCTTTTCATTTTTTTGCGTCTCACGAATGTTCTTCTTTGTGATCCGAACACCTCAAACTTAGATTCCAAAACACTTTTTTACAATCTTCCTCTGTCCAGTGTCTGTGTTCTTTTGCCCATCTTAATCTTTAATTTTTATTGGCCAGTCTGAGATATGGCTTTTTCTTTGCAACTCTGCCTAGAAGCCAGCATTCCGGAGTCGCCTCTTCACTGTTGACGTTGAGACTGGTGTTTTGCGGGTACTATTTAATGAAGTTGCCAGTTGACGACTTGTGAGGCGTCTGTTTCTCAAACTAGACACTATAATGTACTTCTTCTCTTGCTCAGTTGTGCACCGGGGCCTCCCACTCCTCTTTCTATTCTGGTTAGAGCCAGTTTGCTCCGTTCTGTGAATGAAGTAGTACACAGCGTTGTACGAGATCTTCAGTTTCTTCACATTTTCTCACATGGAATAGCCTTAATTTCTCAGAACAAGAATAGACTGATGAGTTTCAGAAGAAAGTTCTTTGTTTCTGGCCATTTTGAACCTGTAATCGAACACACAAATGCTGATGCTCCAGATACTCATCTAGTCTAAAGGCCAGTTTTATTGCTTCTTTAATCAGCACAACAGTTTTCAGCTGCGCTAACATAATTGCAAAAGGGTTTTCTAATGATCAATTAGCCTTTTAAAATCATAAARTTGGATTAGCTAACACAGCGTGCCATTAGAACACAGGAGTGATGGTTGCTGATAATGGGCCTCTGTACACCTGTGTAGATATTCCATTAAAAATCATCAGTTTCCAGCTACAATAGTCATTTACAACATTAACAATGTCTACACTGTATTTCTTATCAAATTTATGTTATTTTAATGGACAAAAAAGGTGCTTTTATTTCAAAAACAAGGACATTTCTAAGTTACCCCAAACTTTTGAACGGTAGTGTATATGTTAGCATGTCTGTCCTTGTACATTACATAGAGGGAATGGTTCATGCTCGTATATGGATGGATTGAGTTCCAACTGTGCAATAAAGTTCTATGGCTCCAGCATGTAATGCTATCATCTGGGCATAACTGTGTTACAGAATGGACTGAGGTGTATAACTGTGTTACATAATGAACTGAGGTGTATAACTGTGTTACAGAATGAACTGAGGTGTATAACTGTGTTACAGAATGAACTGAGGTGTATAACTGTGTTACAGAATGGACTGAGGTGTATAACTGTGTTACAGAATGAACTGACGACTGATGGTGTTTATAACTGTGCATTACAAAGAATGGACTGAGGTGTAAAACTGACTATAATACGGAAACTTGGATTACCAATTGCCAGGCACTCCAGGGTCTGCTTATCAAATAGCGATAGGAACGGAATGGCCCGGATGTTGTGGAATGGAATAGAATGTAGTGGGATGGAATGTAATGGAATAGAATGGAATGTTTTGTAATGGAATATCTTTTATTTTTTTTTTTATTTAACTAGGAAGCCAGTTAAGAACAAATTTTGGATTACAATAACGGCCTACCAAGGCAAAAGGCCTCCTGCGGGATAAAAAATAAAATAAAAATAATAAAAAATAGGACAACCACAATTACAACAAGAAGAGACAACCACATACTACATAAAGAGAGACCTAAGACACAACAGCATAGCATGGCAAGCAACACATGAAAAATACAGCATGGTGCAACATAACAAACAAATGGTAGCAAACAAACATGGCAACAAACGTGGTAAACATTATTGGGCACAGACAACCAGTAGAAAGTGCAAAAGAGGTAGAGACAACAATACATCAGAGCGAAGCAGCCCAACTGTCAGTAAGAGTGTCCATACTGAAGTCTTTGAATGAAGCGATGGAAGATAAAACGTCCCTGTTTTGAGTGTTTTTGCAGTTCGTTCCAGTCCTCCTGCAGTGAACTGAAAAAGAGGAGCGACCCAGGGATGTGTGTGCTCTTGGGGACTTTAACAGGAAATGTGACTGGCCAAACGGGTGTTGTATGTGGAGGATGAGGCTGCAGTAGATTATCTCAGATAGGGGGAAGTGAGGCCCATGCAGTGGAATGAAAGGAATTTTATGGATGAATGGGATGTTATGTAGTGGATGAATGGAATGTATTGTAGTGGAATGGAATTGTATGATGGAATAAATGGAATAGAATGGGAATGGTAATGGATATGTAGATTTGGAATGGGAATGAATGTTATGGAAATAGAATGGTGTTATGGTAAGTTGGATGGATGGAATGTTATGTAGTGGAGAATGAATGTTGTGGGAATAGAATTGGAATGTTATGGAATAGAAATGGAATTGAATGTTATGATTTGGAATGGAATTGGAATGTTGTGGAAGAATGGAATGTTATGGAATAGAATGGAAATGAATTTATGGAGTGGGAATGGAATGGATGGTTTTTTATTGTAGTGGAATGGAATGTTGTGGAATAGAATGGAATGTTTATGGAATAGAATGGAATTTGTTGGAATGAATGAATTTAGGAATAGAATAGAATGTAGTGGAATGGAATGAGAATGGTTGTGGAATAGAATGGGAATGATTGTAGTGGAATGGACTGGATGTTATGTAGTGAAATGGAGATGTTTGTGGAATAGAATGGAATGTTATAGAATAGATGTAGTGGAAATGGAATGAATGTTGTTGAATAGAATTGGAAATGTAGTGGATGGAAATGGAATGTTGTGGATAATGGGAATGTTATGGGAATAGAATAGAAATGGAGTGGAATGGCATGGAAATACGGAAATTTCCTCGCGGTACAGGGTGGCCACATTCCATTCTATTTGATTAGTCCCTCTTGGAAACAGCTCTTGTTCATCTCGTCAAGACATTCTCAGAACTTGCTGAGAACATGACGGTGGCGCACAGAAACAAAGCCCCTAGACAGCCTAATTGTATTATTGCAGTTAACGTGAAAGTTATCATTGTGAAAGAGGAGACATTTGGTTCAGATTCTGAACGGCAAGAGATGTTGCCATGGTGGCAGTTGTTTTGACTGACAGCTGAGAACCAGCCTGTATCCTGCGGGTCACTAGTCATTTTCAGCCTAAGGAATCTGTGCATTTCGTCTCTCTCTTCTCTCTCTCTCTTCTCTCTTTCTTCTCCCTCTCTCTCTCTCTCTCTCTTCTCTCTCTCTCTCTCTCTCTCTTGCTCTTCTCTTCTCTTTCTCTCATTCTCTATTTCTCTCTTCTCTCAATCATCACACTTCTCTTCCTCTCTCTCCCCCCTGTTCTCTTTATGGTAGAAAAGGAGGATGAGGAGGGTGTGGAGAAGGGGATGAGAAGAGGATGAGGGAGGGAGGAGAAGAGGATGAGAGGGAGGAAGGATGAGGGAGGAGAGTGAGAAGATGACAGGAGAGGAAGGAGGGAGAGAGAATGAGGGAGGGGGAGAAGAGGGGAGGAGGGAGGAGGAGGAGAAGAGGATGAGGAGGGAGGGAGAGAGGGATGGAGGAGAGAGGATGAGGAGGGAGGAGAAGAAGAGGAGAGAGAGGGATGAGGAGGGAGGAGAAGGAAGATGAGGGAGGTGGGGAAGAGGATGAAGGGAGGGGAAAAAGGGAGTGGGTGGAGAAGAGGATAGGGAGGGAGGGAGAAAAGATGGGAGGGGAAGAGAAGATGGAAACAAGGAGGAGGAGAAGTGAGAGGAGGGTGGGAGAAGAGGATGAGGAGGGAGCGAGAAGGATGAGGGGAGGAGAAGAGAATGAGGAGGGTGGAGAAGAGGATGAGAGAGGAGGGAGAAAAGGATGAGGAGGGAGGGAGAACGGTGAGGAGGGAGGAGAGAGATAGGAGGGAGAGAAGAGGTGAGGAGGAGGAGAAGAGAAAATGAGGACGAAGTTTAAAAGGATTCAAAGCAAGACAGGAGGAGATTATTATTATAATATGAATTATTATGAATTATTGGAAGGGAACAAGAAGACAAGGGAAAGTTTAAAGCCTTGACAGACAAGAAGTTCAGTTAATTGGATATGAGTTTAGAATGGTGAGAGACGGATAGTCCAGTGACATGGTGAGAGAGATAGTTCAGTTGACATGGTGAGAGAGATAGTCAGTGACATGGTGAGAGAGATAGTCAGTGATAGTCAGTGAAATGGTGAGAGAGATAGTCAGTGACATGGGGGTGAGAGAGATAGTTCAAGTGACATGGTGAGAGAGATAGTCAGTGACAGGTGAGAGAGATAGGTCAGTGACAGATGGTGAGAGAAGATGTCAGTGGACATGGTGAGAGGAACCCAGTCGTGACATGGTGAGAGAGATAGTCATGACATGGTGGAGACGACAGTTCAGTGACATGGTCGGAGAGAGAGGGATGACATGGTGAGAGAGAGGTAGTCAGTGACATGGTGAGAGCAGGTAGTCACAGTGGAACATAAGGGTAGAAGAGGAATAGTCCGTGGACACGTAGAGAGAAGGTTCAGTGAGGGAGAAAATAGTCAGTGACATGGTGAGAAGGATAAGTCGGTGACATGGTGAGAGAGTAGTCATGACATGGTGATTAGAGGTAGTCAGGACATGGTGAGAGAGATGGCAGTGGACATGGTGTGAGATATCAGAATGTAGGAGGTATCAGGACAGGTGAGCATAGTAGGTCAGTACATGGTGAGAGATAGTCAGTGAATGGTGAAAAAGACAGTTCAGTGACATTGGTGAGAGAGATGGTCCAGTGAATGGTAGAGGAGATGTCAGTGACATGGTGAGAGAGGTAGTTCAGTTGACTGGTGATAAGGTAGTCCGTTGACACGGTGAAGAGATAGTCAGTGGACACGGTTGAGAAAATAGTCAGTGAACATGGTGAGAGAGATAGTCCAGTACATGGTGAGAAATGGTCCAGTGGACATGGTGATTAGAGGGTAGTCAGTACATGTAAAGGATGTCAGGACTGAGAGAGATGGTCAGTGGACCTGGTGATGAGATATAGTCAGTGACATGGTGAGAGAGGATAGTCAGTGACAGTGAGAGAGTAGCGTACATGGGGAGAGATAGGCAGTGAAGGGTGAGGAGATGGTCAGTTGACATGGTGAGATACAATACATGGTGAGAGAGAACGTCAAGTGAATGGGTTGGTGAGAGGATAGTCAGTGACATGGTTTGAGAGGAATAAATCAGTGACATGGTTGAGAGAGATATAGTCAGTGACCATGGTGAGAGAGGAATTCTAGTGATAGATAGTGAAGTAGAGGTAAGTCAGTTGACATGGTGGAGAAGAGGATAGTCAGTGAAGGGGTGAGAGAGACAGAGTCAAGTGGAATGGTGAGAGAGATAGTCAGTGAAGAGGGGGAGAGAGAATAGTCAGTGACCATGGTGAGAGATAGGTCAGTTTGGGAACACATGGTTTGAGAAGAGAAGTCAGTGAGATGGTCTGAGATGAGATAGTTCAGTTGACATGGTGAGAAGACAGTTCAGTGGACATGGTGGAGAGAAGGTCAGTGACAGGTGGAGGGATGAGAGAGATAGTCAGTGAATGTGAGAGAGATAGTCAGTCGTTGACTGGTGATAGAGGTAGTCAGTTGGACAGGTGAAAGAGAGATATCCAGTGGACAGTTGGTGAGAAAAATAGTACAGACGGATGTCTGTGACATGGTGAAGAGAGATAGTCAGTGACATGGTGAAGTTAGATCAGTCATAGTGATAGAGTAGTCAGGACATCGGGAGAGAGTGGTCAGTGACACTGGTGAAGAGATAGTTCAGTGACATGGGTGAGAGAAGGTAGTCAGTGGAAATGGTGAGAGAGATAGTCCAGTGGACATGGTGAGGAAGAGAATTGTCCAGTGAATGGGGTGACCGAAAGAGTAGGTCAGTGACATTGAGATGAGTGAGATGAATACAGTTGGGACCATGGTTGACGCAGAGAAGTTCAGTGAAGGGTGAGAAAGATAGTCAGGGACATGGTGAGAGAGATAGTCAGTGAGCAGGTGAGAAGAGAGTCAGTAATGATAGTCAGTGAAATGAGGTGAGAGAGGTAGTCAGTGACATGGTGAGAGAGAAGTCAGTAAGTGGGTGAGAGAGATAGTCAGTGACATGGTGAGGAGAGATAGTTCAGTGAAGGGGTGAGAGAGAATAGTCAGTGACATGGTGAGAGAAGTAGTGCAGTGAAGAGAGGGTGATTGAGAGAGATAGTCAAGTGAAGGGGTGAGAGAGAAAGTCAGTGACATGGGAGAGAGGATAGTCAGTTGACATGGTGAGAAAGAGTCAGTGAAGGTGGAGAGATAGTCAGTGAGGGTGACAGCATGAGAATAAGTCAGTGAGGGCGTTGAGAGGACAG
The DNA here is from genome assembly GCF_002910315.2 of Salvelinus sp. IW2-2015. Classification (NCBI taxonomy): domain Eukaryota; kingdom Metazoa; phylum Chordata; class Actinopteri; order Salmoniformes; family Salmonidae; genus Salvelinus; species Salvelinus sp. IW2-2015. The sequence goes on along the minus strand of NW_019943425.1, from coordinate 23,208 downwards.
TCATTGACATGGTGAGAGAGATAGTCAGTGAAGGTTGAGAGAAGATAGTCAGTGAAGGGTGAGAGAGATAGTCCATGCATGTGAGACCATGGTATGAAGAAGGTAGTCAGTGACATGGTGAAGAGGTAGCACTGACAGTTTAGAGAGATAGTCAGTGACATGAGTGATAGAGGTAGTCAGTGACAGGATAGTTGCATGGAGAACGAAGTCAATGTGACATGTTGAGAGGATAGTCAGTGCACAGGGTGATACGAGTAGTCTAGTTGGAACATTGTAAAGAGACAGGAGAGTCAGTGGACATTGACGTAGAGGGTAGGTCAAGTTGACCATGGTTGAAGAATAGCAGGGCATTAGATCAAGATATATTCAGTGGGCAGTAGAGATTCAGTAACCAGTAAGAGAGTTCCGAGTGATGGAGAGATAGTCAGTACATTGGAAGAGTGTCATAAATGGAGAGAAATAGTCAGTGGAAATGGTGAGAGAGAGCTGTCAAGTGACCATGAGTGATGGAGAGGAGTTCTGAATGGTGAGGAAGAGATGTCAGTGCAGGTGAGAAGATGCAGTGCATGGTAGGAAAGTCAGTTACCTTGGTGAAGAGAATCAGTACAGTGGGATCAAAGTACATGGTGAGAAGAGATCTACGTAAGTATCAAGGTGACAGTAGGAGATCGTTCATTGATGGTAGGGTAAGTATAACTGGTTGATAGAGGTAGTCATTTGAACATGGTGAGGAGAGATTAGTTCAGTGACCCATGGTGAGAGAGATCGTCAGTGCGAGTTGACAAGGTGCATGGAATGGAGAAGTATCAGCTGACATGAGTGGAAGAGAGATAGTTCAGGAGAACATGGTGAGAGAGAAGATAGGTCAGTGAACATGGTGAGAGAGGATTAGTCATGAAACAGTAGGATAGCATGCAGTGATAGAGATGGTAAAGTTTCGGACCATGGTGAGGCGACGATAGTCAGTTGACATATGGTGAGAGAAGATCGTCAGTGACATGTGTTGAAAAGGAGAGTCAGGTGACATGGTATGAGGAGAATAGGTCAGTGACCCATGTGAAGAGAGAGGTCCAGTGATTGGGTTGAGAAGAATAGTGCAGTGTAATTGGGGATAGAGGGTAGTCAGTGGGAACCATGTGAGAGAGATCATGTGTGATGGTTGTGGAGAAATTATGGCAGTGGACAAGAGGTGAGAAAGGGGAGGGAACCAGAGTGGGAGAGAGGAGGGTAGGGACAGGTGGGAAGAGATGGGGAAGACAGAGGGAAGAGAGAGGAAGACCAGAGGTGACGGTTGAAGGAAGGAGGGACAGAGGGGGAAGAGGTTGGGAGACAGAGGGGAAGAAGAGAGGAGAGGACCAGAGGGGAGAGAGGAGACAGGCAGGTGAGAGGAAGAGGAGCAGAGGGGGAGAGATGGAGACAGAGGGGAGAGAGGGAGACAGAGGGGGGAAGAGAGGAGGAAACAGACGTGAGAAGGAGAGGAAACAAGGGATGGAACATGGGAGCGAGGTTGAAGAGGGAGGGAGAAGAAAGGGAGACAAGGAGGAGAGAGGGAGAGCCGAGGGGGCAGAAGGGAAAAGGGGAACAGAGGGCGAGAGAGGGGAGGACAAGGGGGAGAAGAAGAGCAATCTAGTTCTTAGTTGTTGTTCTGATGGTGTGTGTGTGGTGTGTGATGTGTTTGTGTGTGTTGTGTGTGTGTGTGTTGTGTGTGGTTTGGTGGTGTGTGTGTGTGTGTGTGTGTGTTGTGTGTGTGTGTTGTGTGGAGTGTGTTGGTGGTCGTGGTTGTTTCTTACTTTCGGTTTCCCATTGCCTTGGCATTTGTAATAATGAACACTTTCTCGTCCCTCTTCTGGCAGATCATTTCTGAGGCTGATAGTGGGAACGTCTGGGTGGACTAGAGAAAAAAAGACCCCAACATACAAGAACCAATACATTTACACACTGGAGGGAAGATACCAACCCCAAAACACATTCTCACCACTGCTAACAACCAACCAACTTGCTTACACCACAGGTATGAGCAAATTAACATTTAATAGCCTTAAAACTTCAGCTTTTTCTGGGCCTCTGCATCTTGCGCTTCCGGGGTTACTGGGCTGCGTATCGACTGCAGAATGTAAAAAAGTTCAGTCTATAACTGACATGTGCATTGAATGACCTGACGGCGTGGTAAACATACGAGTCCCCTGCAAGGTGGCAGTATACACTGCCAGCCGCATATAGCAGTACTTAGAGCAGAGCATACATGCATAAGGAGAGTCACATTTTCTTAGAAGCTTGGCAATCTTCCTATGGATCCTAGGTCCCACATTTCTCTCCTCGCCCTCGCTTTCCTCTGGCTCCTTCTTCAAAGGACGGCGATGAGAGTTATGGGATGAAAGGACGCAGGATATCCAAGAATTAGTACGGGCCATAGGCTGGGCTAACCGATACAGTATGCCGTTGAATATACATTGAGGTTGCAGTGCAGGGCTGGCCAGTCGGGGGCAGCACTTAAACAGACTCTTGATGGCTGTTCTGTCACTTCTCACCCGGGTCAAAGAAGGCGTGGTCAACAGCACAGGCGATCAGAGTGTTGTCGTCGCTACGGCCCACCGATCAGAGTCAGCTCACTTGATCACTGTGTAGAGTGGCCTTCGTCTGATTAGTCTCCACACGTTATCAGGGACGACCTGGACGTCAATAACACAGACACAACATACACACAAATTGTCCACCATCGGTACTTCGTATTTAATGTCTCATTGTAATAAAAATTATGATATAATACTACCACTGTTGATCTAATACTACCAGCTGCTATGATATAATACTACCAGCTGTAATGATATCAATACTACCACTGAATCATATAATACTAACCACTGACATGATATAATACTACCACTGCTATGAAAATACTACCACTATTGTCATAACCTTACCACTGTATGATATAATCAACTACCACTGTATGAATAACACTACACTGTATGAATATAACTAGCCACTGTATGATACTAATAACTACCACTGTATGATATATTTCACTACCACTGTATGATTATAACACTACCACTGTATGATATAATACTACCACGTGGTATGATATAAATACTACCACTGTTGAATTAATACTTACACTGTATATGTATAATAATCTCTCTC